>NW_006409070.1:140612-168377 GCF_000296735.1 Chrysochloris asiatica
ATAAAAAATAATAAAACAACTCTTTGTGGCTCTGCCATCCAAAGAGAGAAAGAAAGAAAGAAAGAAAAAGAAAAGAAAAGAAAAGATTTCATTGTTGCTTTGCAAAGACAATGAATTCTTCATGCACAGGTTCCCCTGTGTCTCATTTATTTATTTTAATTCCTCGATTATTATGTCTCAATTTATTTATTTTAATTCCTTAATTAATTATGGCTGTTGCCATAAAATAAAGCTGATTTATGGTAAAGCATTGGGCTTCTCACTACGAGGACAGCGGTTTGAATGCACCAGCTGCTCCATGGGAGAAAGATGGGACTTCCTGTTCCCATAAAGAAACCTCAGAAAACAAGCCTCAGAAACCCTGTACAGTGCCACTCTGAGTCGACACTGACTTGATGGTACATCATCACCACCACCACCACCACCACCACCACAACGTTGTTGTTGTTAAATGCCTTCCAGTCAGTTCCATCTCACAGAGACCTTGTATAGGGTTTCCAAGGAGCGGCTGGTGAGCTTGCACCACTGAACTTGTGGTTCAAACTGACCTTACAGTCCAGTGCAATAGTTAATGTTTTTTGTGTCCTGGAAGGGGAATTCAATTTACATAATTATTCCTTGGAGAAATATTTTAAGGACAGAATCCCATAGGCAGCTTTCTTATCCAAATAGAATTTGCCTAGTAGAATTGCCCTGTGGAAGAAACTATTTGGATGGTATGAGGACGTAATTAGTTGACATGAGAGCACAACTGTTCTTAACAGAACAAAGCAATACAAGTAAAAGTTCCCTATGGGAGAGGATCTATTGATTTAACCTTTTAGATGGAGGCTACAAACTAGCTACCTCTGAGCTGAATGCTTTTGACAGATAGTAGATATGTTTGGTTTGGATCACATAGTTTTGGCCTATACTGTTTCCATAAAAATTGAGTTAGTTGTCAATATTTAAAACTCTAGCTTCCTAACCAATATAGGCTTTCATTTTTGATACATTTCCAGGCTTTAGCTGGACCGCTGCTTTCTACTTACCTATGCTTTGCACCCCTTTGTAGACTATGACTTTAAGACTGTCAGTTGACCTTTGTCCAGCATTTAGGTGCTATTTTCCTTATGAATGAGTTAAGAAAAAAGTGATGTGTTTTCTTGTCCCATGTTTGTGCTAACTATGCCACTTACTACAAAAATGGCACCAACCATCTATCTCATAGCACTGGCTACTAATGCATTGCAGTGACCACAGGAACTCAATTATCATACTTATAGTTAGGGGGTTTATGAGGAAAGTTAACAGATTAAAATTCAGGAGTTTGGTTTGAACACAAGGCCAGTGGTTCAAGCTCACCAGCTGCTACTTGGAAATCCTGTGCAGGATAGCTATGGGTCGAAAACTGACTCAACAGCATTTAACAACAACAAAAACAACAATTCAGGATTAGAAATGCCCAGGGCACAATTCATTCCTTCAGTCAGGACAGCCTCTTCCCAGCTATGCCCTGGGCGATGTCTGTCTCTGATCTTTGGCCTTTCAGCCACAGGCCCATTGGACTCTGCTCTGTTTCACAAGTGTTACCTAGCTCTTTGTTGCTGCTGATAGATGCCCTAAGGTACTATACACCTTTGCACAGGAGTTTCAGCCCAAAAGTGATTGGCTCTGGCTAAGTGGGTCGGCTAATCTAGCTCTCCTAGTTAAGTGCCTGGAAGCATCCCAGTCCTGCCCAAAGGCATTTAGCTGCACTTGTTCCATGTGTCAGAAAGCCCACTGAGCTATTTGGTGTACAGACTCATAGTTTCTGCTGCTGATCCTCTGCCACTCCTACTCCTCTGTCACAAACGTTCAGTCCTTGTGTCAAGGAGGTTCAGTGTTTAGAGGTCCCAGTGTCCAAAGGACGTGTTCCTCACCTGGTTCTTCCTGGATGGTAGTAAAATCCTTCCTCCTGCTTCTGAGGTGGCTCATTTTGTACCAACATTGAAGTTCCAGGTTTTTGCACTCACAGTGTTGTTAGTAATCCCTCACAACTGAATCCTTTCAACATCTTCCCTCATTTTCTCTTATTCGGACTCATCAATAAAAAAAAAAAAAAAGACATTTGAGAGTTGCAAAGACTTTGGGTAGAAGAGCCATGTGAAGTAGTTTACTGCGCTGTATTTACTAACTGAATGAACACAGGAAAGCTGTTAATCCTCCTTCCCTAGGTTAAGCCATCCTGAAAACTAGGACAGCTATAGTTCATATGACAATGTTGTGACGATTCAATTAATTAGTTTATATCAGATGCTTAGAAATTTACCTGGTTCATATAAGTAATAATTGTTTTATCTACTATTACTGTTACTGCTTTGTCAAAATTGGAAAAATTAAAATGGGCTGAATGTGGTACATTATTTCAAGAATCATGAGGAAGAACAATGTTTCTTTATGGTGATACAGTCTAGTATGAAATTATGTATGTATAATTATAAGATTGCACTACCATGATCAAATAAATTCATCCTACTTCTTTATGGTACCTGACTGGTTGCTGTTTGATATTCCTATTTTAGAGATTCAATTTATTCCAAAATATTTGGTTTCCTTTTTATAATTAAATCTTTAATAGCTTGTCACGAAGATCTTTTTTAAAAAAAACCCTAAGATGTATTTAGACATTTGTTGTTGTTGTTGTTATGTGCCATCGAGTCGGTTCCGACCCATAGCGACCCTGTACAGGGTTTCCAAGGGTGTAAATCTTTACGGGAGTAGAAAGCCTCATCTTTCTCCCGCGGAGCACCTGGTAGTTTCGAACCGCTGACCTTAAGGTTCGCAGCCCGATTCGTAACCACTACGCTACCAGAGCTCCTTTGTATTTAGACATAAGAAGAATAAAAAAGGCTATCTGAAGTAGAACATAAGTTATTATTTTTAAAATGAATAAATTCAAGTATGTAATTTCAACATTATATATATACAGAGTATTTAGAAGGCGTTAGCAGATCAACAGTCTTTGAAGACCAGGTACAGGAAGATGGAACACAAGAAACACTCATTTCATCTCCTGTTGAGTCTCCTTCCCAAAAGACCAAAAGTGAGTAGCTAATTACAAAGCCCTTGAAACCATCGTGTACCTTTATGAGGAATTTTGATCTATACGAACAAAAATGTAAGTTCTGTAAATAAGGACCTGTACTGTGTCATTTTCATGCTTCCATGCAGTCAACATTTACTGAGCTGCTACTACTTGTCAGACACACTAACAAATTGTGGCCCTACGATACACTGTTCTTGGCCCCAGCAGTGAGCAAAACAGAGCAATTCTTGCTGTCATGAAGTCTACATTCAAATGACTATTTTACAGTAGTTGCTTTCTAAAATGGGTTCTTAATGAAAAATTTAAATATTAAAATCTAGAGTATGGTTGATGGAACTTTTTTTCAGAAGAAGTTATAGGTACATAGTGTCATTCTGAGATTGTTAGAACAATGCATGTTTGAGGTAATCTATAAAATCTTTGCACTTTGACAGATCATGCATATTATTTAGCTGTTCCTTCAGTGTTCTTTGGCATCATAGTATTATATATCATTAGAATTGATAGGTATCATAATTCTAATCTATAATTATGTAATTGTTTCAGTAATTTCTCTATGATTTTTGTTTATTGAACTTTGGAAGTAGGCCCTCTGTACCATTTCAGATTTCTTAAATGAATTGTAGACTGAATTCTCCCAGTGAAGTAAAATACAAATCCTAAAATACATAGCTTTAGGGATTGTGATTCTAGATACTAACATATTCTTGCTTTTATGTAAGTCTTCAACACCATTTCTATTTTGAAAAAGAATCAAAGTAGAGAACACTGGAATTTTCTCTTTTGTCTTTTAACATTATTATTGTAATTTTCATTTCATATCTTGCTTTCAACTGAGTAATCTTGGTTTTCATATTTTGAATTCTATCACCATCCTAGTTGTTTTTTGTATTATCTAGTATAAACTGTTAGCAATGGCCTGTCTTGAGACTTCAGGAAAACTGTACTTTACTTCTTACAGGTGAAACTGTGACTGGAGAATTATCAAAGCTCTTGGATGAAATAAAACTCTGCCAAGAAAAGGATTATTCGTTTGAAGATTTGTGCCACACAATATCGGACCACTACCTAGATAATCTGAGCAAGATTTCTGAGGAAGAACTTGGGAAAAATGGAAGTCAGAGTGTAGTAAGTAAGAGGGGAGGGGGATAAAAAGTCAACTGTCATTGCAAGTTCACTATGTACAAAGATGAGGCATGGGAGATTACCCATTATCCTAGCCTCGGATTCTTCCAGTGTCAAATGCCATGTTCTCTATTGCTCTTTCCCTGATGTGCATTTGGATTTTATTCTCACTGCCTTTGTAGGGGAGCAAATATTTTGGTAAATCACTTACAGTTTGTGATGATCTCCTCTCTGCTGTTAGACACTCTTATAACATGTAAAGTCGTAATTTCTTTATCTTTTTTCAGTTTTACTGGGCATAAGGACCTTGGTTCTAAAGAAAGAACTTCCTTTTTTCTCTCGTTCCCATTTTCTCTGCTGACTGAGTCTTAACTCCATCTTTGAGAAGACAGAGAAAGCTGAGCCCTATTTTTATGTATAGTTCATCCAGTCATTCGTTAAGTCATAAAAGACAGAGCAATGGAAAGCTTGACCTGCGTGGTTTCATAACTCCAAACAGATTCTAAATCAAGAGTTCGTGATTCTTGTTCTTTTCCATTTTTATATTAACAAAACCAGGAGGAAAATTTGAGGGAATTGATCAGTTAAAAATGATGACTACTTTTGTCCTTTAACTATTGCCATTGAATTGATTCCCACTCTTAGCAACACTGTAAGACTGAGTAGAACTGCCCCACAGGGTTTCCAAGGTTGTAAATCTTTATGGATGTATGCACCCTTGGAGCAACTGGTGGGTTTGAACCACAGACTTTTTGGTTTGCAGCTGAATACGTAACCACTGCATCACCAGAGTGCCTTTGTGTCCTATGATGTCGTTAAGTGCTCTCAAGTCAGTTCTGACTCATAACAACCCTGTATAAGGGATTGAATCACTGACCTTGTTGTCAACAGTCCAGTGCTTATCCTACAGTGCTCTGTCTTCCAGGAGTCCTTGTGTCTTATAGTGGGTTTATACTAGGCACTGGTACTAAAAGAAATACGTTACTATAACGTGAAACTTTCCCTCACATAAAAAAAACTTTTACTCAATTTTGTTACAAAAATATTGTACTGTTTTTAAAATGATTGTACTTTCTTCAAAAGCCAATAATATAGGTTACTATAATAACTGTGCTGTACTATTTATAACAATGAAGACCTTGCTGTGCAGTATGAGATTTACTTTCTTTAGTCACTTTAAGTGAATTGTAATAGTTTCCTCAGCATAGTAGTTGCTAGTTCTTGATGGCACACTGACTAGTTTTACCTTGTGTGCCTGCTTTTACTGTTTGGTTGTTTTATTGTTGTATTGTCTTACATAAGATATCCAGTTATTCTATCCCCCCAAAGATATTTGTGAATAATTACAAAAAATTGCATGCGGTCAAGTTAGACTACAAAGCCGTTTGAACTGCAAGGTCGGTGGTTCAAGCTTACCAGTTGCTTCTTGGAAACCCTATACAGGGTCACTATGGCTCAGAATCGACCCAGTGGCACTTAACAACAACAACAAGCTTAAAAATGTTACTATAAAATCCTGGAAACTTTATTAAACACAAACATCAAAATGGTGAGGCTATTGTTTCTCCGTATACCCTCCATTTAGGTCTGCATACTTCTGCAGGTAGGTTTCCATCTCTCTAGCCTTTCCCCAAAGGATTCTGTACTCTTTGATTTATACCAGGTCAAAACAGCAGTTCTCTCATCCTGGAGGATGACTAAATATATTTTGAGTTGTTGGAGCAAAAAGAAACCTGAGGGGGCAAGATCAGAGTTTTTGGGATACAATTTCCCAAGGAAAGTTTTGTAGTACAGCCCTTGCACCCCTAGAATAATGAGCCAGTCCATTATCTTGATGGAAGAAAGAACTTCAGCCGCACAATTTTCCTGACATGTTTCTTACCAGTGGAGTTTTCAGTTTTCTTACACCTGTTTCCTAATAAGTAGCCATGATTCTTCTGTGTCCTTAAAGAAGATCTATCAAGACCACCACCTAGGGATCCCCAGAAGCAGTCACCCATACATAACCTTCAGAGCTGACCTCTGTGCCTTGAATTTAACTGACCCAGCAGATCCTCTCTGAAACCACGATCTTGACTGGACTTTTTTTTAAGAAGGTGAATAGACGCGTGAATTACTGAGAGAACTGGACTGCAGCCATCCACTAATCACAGAGACATGTTTGAACACATTTTTTTTTTTTTTTTGGAATAAACCTGTGCATGTCTAAACCAGAACCCCAGTAACAATATTTTAAAATTTAACATCATATATGTACTGAAGTAAATAATTGTAAGTTTTACCAAATGAAATAGTTATATCAATGAAATCTATATACTAGTAATTTTAATGTCAGAAAAAAATGCCTTGTTTAAAATCTAAACAGGTATATGCTCTCTACAAATTGCACACCTGTTACATTTCCTCATTTCCTTGAAGTGTATTAGAAATATAAACATATTTACCCAACATAAACAATGGTATTTAGGTTTTTAGGTCCATTTCTAAATAATTTGTTTTTTTTCTCTCCTAAAGAGTTCTTAACATACAGAAGAGCTAATTCAGAGTCCTTGGACATGGGAACAATATAGATGGAAGGAAGAAGTATGGCTTTCTTTTTTCCACATTCAAGCATGTTGTTATTGAGCGCTTAGCATTGAGTCAGTTCTGACTCATAGCAACTCTGTATAGAGTTTCTGAGGAGCAGCTGGTGAATTTGAACTGCCACCCTTGTGGTTTAAACCGAGCTTGCAGTCTAGTGCATTATCCCACAGCTCCACACCAGCACTCCACCTTCATGAATAATCCTTATTAAAATCGTGCTACTGGCATCCTCCCCTCTCCTCTTCTCCTCCTGTAGATTCCCAGTGCCCTTCCTCAGACCTTTGCTACCATCTACTTTGTTGTGTCATCAAAGTATCATCAAAATGTATCAGTTTTCAAAATGATTTCTCCTCTCTTTCCCAATCAAAACTTTGTTCCCCCTGTGTATCTGCTTTGAACCAGAAATTAAGTGGAAAATGGTTTCTGAGGAATCAACCCAAAATGTGAATAAGTGACTGTACTTTGTCTGAACTGTAGTTCTCCTTTTAGAAGAAGATTGGTAACCTAGGCATCTTCATTGATGAGATGTTTTAAACTGTGATTTGAACAAATGTTTACAGAGCAGGTCATCAGTTTGACCTTCAACAAGTCATCACAGACTTTTGTTTCATCACAATGATTGCAATCTCCTCCATGTAACAACAGTTCTCCTACTTCCTCTCTGCGATTCTTAATTCCATTCCACCTCCTTCCTGTCCATTCTGAACTTTGTCCTTAGGTCAGTGTTGCCCTTCTGATCTTGAATGGTTGACCATT
This sequence comes from Chrysochloris asiatica, assembly GCF_000296735.1. Taxonomy (NCBI): domain Eukaryota; kingdom Metazoa; phylum Chordata; class Mammalia; order Afrosoricida; family Chrysochloridae; genus Chrysochloris; species Chrysochloris asiatica. The sequence goes on from NW_006409070.1 coordinate 148,144, forward strand.
CCATGATAAGCTTAGCTTACTAGTGTTGTCCTTTCTTTATGCCTATCCGTGCTTGACTGAAAATTGGACGAGTTCCATTCCAGACTTGAAGGGTGTTTGAGGACTATAGTCTTGGGTTCCTCCAGTCTTTCTGACCAACCAGTAAGTGCACTATTTTTTTTTAGATTTTGAGTTTTGCTTCACATTACCTCCTACTCTGTTACCTTCTAATGTGATCTTTCAGAGCAGTTGGTTGTGGTAGTCATCTAGTTCTTCTGGTCTCAGTGTTATGGAGACTGATGTTCAGGTGTTCCAGTAGTCCATTGGACTAATTGATTCCAGATATCTTAAAATTGTCATCACTCTTCTTTCTTCCACACACAGAGAGACCAATAATTGTACCTTAGATGGCTGCTCATTAGCTTTTAAGATACCAGTTGCTACTCATGGGACTGTGATCCTGAAACTAAACTATAGGCCGAGTAGCTCATTACCTCCAGGTGTTGGGTAATACCCAAGAATTTTTTTATCAGTTTAATGAAGAAATGATTACATACTAATGTTGTTAGGTGCCGCTGGATTGGTTCTGATACATAGTGACCCTATGTGCACCAGAGCGAAACACTGCACCGTCCTCACAATCATTGCTATGCTTGAGCCCATTGCTGCTGCCACTGTGCCATTCCATCTCATTGGGGGCCTTACTCTATTTTGCTGACCCTCCACATACTAGTAGTAATCATAAACTAAAAACCACAGCAGTTGCATGGCGTCGATAATGACTCATGGAACACCATGCATGTCAGACCAGAAGTGCCCTCTATAGAGCTTTCCGTGATTGTGACTGTATGGCAGCGGACTCATCAGGCTTTTTCTCCAAGATATCTCTGGGTAGTTTCAAACTGCCAGCCTTTTGTTTAGCCAGCTGAATGCTTAACCAGATAATAACCATTATTGTTGTTAAGTGCTGTCAAGCTGATTCTGACGTATTGCAACACTGTATAGGGTTTCTGAGGCTGTAAGTCTTTGTGGGATCAGAAAGCCTCATCTTTGTCCCATAGCTAATATAGGAGTCCTGATGTGGCTCTGTGGGTTAATGCGCCACACTGCAAAGCTGTTTGAACTGCAAGGTTGGTGGTTCAAGCTCGCCAGCTGCTTGTCGGAAACCCTATTCAGCATCCCTATGGGTTGGAATTGACTTGATGGCACTTAACAACGACAATATTTATTCAGAAATTTGTATGTGTAAAACATTTCCTTATGCTCTGTTTATTGTTATATAATCTATTCCTGATATGCAGATTTATTATTACCTTCTAGGTAATAATAAATACAGGTAAGGAACAACTCTTTAGAGATTAGATCACTTGCCCCAGTCTCAGTGGTAGATGTGGTCAAGAAAGTTATTAGACCAGTTTCTGTGCCTGAAATTCTCAATATGGCACATAAATCTACAGGGTTGCTGTGAGTCAGAACTGACTCAATAGCACTTTAACAACAACAATGACTATTACTAACTTATCTACTTATCAATTCCCATTAAGCAGCAGTCATGCTTGCAGGAGACCTCTTTTAAGTGCTTAGAAGCAAATATATCACTTTGAGGACTAAGATGCAACTGACCCAAGCCATGCTATTTCCAACTGTCTCTCATGCACGTGAAAGCTGGACGATGAATATGGAAGACCTAAGAAGAGTTGATGCATTTCGGTTATGATGTTGGCAAAGAACATTGACTGCAGCATGAACTGGCAGAAGAAAGAATAAATCTGTCATGAAAGAAGTACAGCCAGAATGCTCCTTGGAAGTAATGATGATGAGGCTTTGCTTCACATACTTTGGACATGTCGTTAGTAGGAACCAGTCCGTGAAGCAGGACATGATACTTGGTAAAGTACAGGCTCAGCAAAGAAGAAGACCCTCAATGAGATAGATTGATACACTGGTTGAAACAATGGCTCAAACATAGCAGTGAGTGTGAGGATGGAACAGTACCGGGCGGCATTTCCTTCTCTGGTATACGGGGTCGTCATGAGTCAGAAATGATACAACAGTACTTGACAACAGCAACTACAGCAACTGCTGGTATTCTAATAATGTTCTTACGTGCTGTTGAGTCAGTTCCTATTCATAGTGACCTCTATAGGGTTTCTAATGAGCTGTTGGTAGGTTTGAACTACTGACCTTGCAGTTAACAGTTCAGTGCTTAGCCTATAGTGCCACACCATGACTCATTATTCTAATCATAAATGATATAAATTATAATTAATATAAAAGAAATTCCAAAATGGGCAAGGTAAAGAATAATTATGAAATGGAAAAAAAATTGTAAAAATTAGATCTAGTATTTTTTTCTCTTGTGTACCTGGGGTCTACACATGCTTCTTGGAGGCCATAGTTCTAGCCTATAGTTTTCAGGAAGTACAAAAACTTTTGGTTTTGAGAGGGGAATAATTTGGGGAAAGATGGTCTGTTTCTTTGGTACTGTTTTATGAAGCAAAATAGAAAAAATAACATTCTTATATTGAATTTATGTCACACAGCAACCACTGTTGGTTTCTTGTAACAAATATTTATGTTTGTATTCTTTGAAAACATTGAAAAATAAATCATTAAAACAGAAGGTATGAGTTTTTATGAGTAAGAGGAAGGACTTCTGATTTGGTACTATAGGATAAACACTGAACTTGCTAATCACAAGATTGGCAGTTCAGATCCAACAGCTATTCCTTGGAAATCCTATATAAGGTTGCTATGAGTTGGAACCAACTTGACAGTACTTAACCAGAAATAATTCATCTAGAGTAGTGCTGTGGGCTAATGCACTGGACTGCAAAGTTGGTTTGAATTGTAGGGTTAGGAGTTCAAACTCACCAGTTGCTCCTTGGAAACCCCATATAGGGTCGCTATGGGTTGGAGTGAACTCGATAGCACTTAAAATTTTTATTGTTTAAAAGACTTTTGGAAGATAAAAGATATCATTGGAATTTACCTTTCAGAAAATTAATCTGGTGGAACGTTTTCTCTTTTGTAGGGAAGAAAAGAACCCATCTTCAAATATATAAATATTATGTTGTTGTTGTTAAGTGTCATCGAGTTGTTTCCAACTCATAGTGACCCTGTATAGGGTTTCTGAGGAGTAGCTGGTGAGCTTGAATCGCTGACCATGCGGTTCAAACCAACCTTGTAGTCCAGAGCATTAACCTGTAGCACCACACCAAGATTCCATATAAATATTATAGTCTTTATTAAATCTTTGTTGTTGTTAAGTTGTTAAGTGATGTTGAGTTAGTTTTGACTCATAGCAACCCTGTATAGAGTTTCTGAGGAGCAGCTAGTGAGGTTTTTTTTTTTTAAGCTTTATTGTGAATTATGTGACAGTTTACATGGGAGAACATCAGTTTTACATTCATCCTTTCGTATATTGTTTCATTGCCATGGTTACAATCCCCTCCATGCATCACCAATCAATGAAAGGGTACATCCTATAAGCCTCCTCCCCTCCTCCCCCCTGGTCCTCAGCACACAGCCCCTCTCCCTCCCTGGGTCCTAAGTCCCCAACTGCTCCATCTCTCCACATCATCATCTCTGCCTCCATCTCTGGGATCGCTGCCTCTCTGGGTAGGGTTCTGCTCGCCACTCTTCTCCCTTCGTGGTTCTCCAGTCCTAGCCTGCAAAGTTAATTACTCCCTTCCTTGTCACAAAATGTCTTCTACGTTTACAACCGTCACAATCAGCCCTGTTAACAATTATTCACCCTTGTGTCACAAGAGACCTATCTGCATTTTCTTCAATCAGTCCCACCTAGACAGATTGGATACTACTCAGTGGAGGTTGTACCTTCCTCCAAGCCCTCTGGATCTAGGTTCCCTCTTGAAAGCTTGTAAGCCTGTTACTTCTTGCCTTTGTAGCTCATCCTTACCCCCCACCCCCCATTTTGGATAGCCAATGTCCAAGTTGCCCATCCCTGTCTACTCTGTGTATGGAAGTGGTGGGAATGATCCTTGCTGTAAAGATTTGTTCCCTCTTTTGAGTTGCTGCATCCATAGGTGTAGGTCAAGTTTATCAAATAGTATCAGATTACTCTTTTTTTCCTCTTCTTTCTTCGTCTAGTTGTGCTCTGATCATCCTGTTATTGAGGCTAGGTCAAATGGGAATTATCTGCAAGTGTGTGTGCTCTTGTGCATATGCCCTCTCTTCTTATCCACTGGACACTTCACTCTCCACTCCAGTCCTCCATGGCTATGTCACTGACTTTGGGCCCAAGAGTCCCCAGGTCTTGCCACACTGCTGGCCAACCAGGTCTCCACCTGGGTTCATAGGAGTCTATTGAACGTTGTAGGGCTTAGCTCACAGTCTCATAGCTGCTCTTCCCTCACTTCCCCTTGTCGATGGCGAACGTGGTCACCCATCAGAATGTGTATTCCCATTGAGTCTTAGTCTTCGAAGGGGGTTTACTTTGAGGGGATCCAACCCCTTGCCTTGATCTCTTCTGGGTGAGCAACTTGCTTATTCTTGTAGTAATCGGTCAGTCTGCTTCTATTTTGTATTTTTCCTGTCAGTCTTTCTTTCAAGAGGTATCTTCTGTTCTTCTAGCCACTCCAGGGTGGTCTGCCTGTCCTCTCAGGGGGAAATTTTCCACCTCGAGCAGCTAGTGAGTTTGTGACAGTTTACATGGGAGACCTTGTGGTTCAAACTGACCTTGCTGTCCAGCGCCACACCAGAGCTCCCAAGTCTTAAGCGGGAGTAAATAAAAGATCACTTGGTTGAGGGAAGTCATGAAAGATGATGTGATAAGTTTTTATAAGTTCCATCTCCACCTGGTGACCTCCATAGTGCACAGAGACCAGAGGACTCTCCTCCTACAATCGCAGTCAGACGTGCAGGCGGGGTCTAAATGCAGAAATGAAAGCTTACGGACTGTCTCTGAGGTTCTGAGGGTATGACATTACAACCAGACAACCAATCACAGTATGTCCAGGAATGATCCTATGAGGGCTGGCTGGGGGAAGTGGCCTGAGAGCCACTTTTGAATATACTTCTCGTTAACTCTGGCACTTCAAACTGTCAGAGGTTCATGAGGTACTCAAGGAAAATTGGCATCTGAACACTTAATCCTGGATACAAGATGGAGCTGAGCTCTGCTTGGCTGGAATTGTTCACAGGCACAAATCTTTCTGATTTCATGCTCTTCAGTATCTTAAACATTTAAAAGACAATCTACAGCCTGTTTTCTTTGGGTTAACTCCTGGATTTGTTGAATATTTGTTTCCATCTATCAAAAATGTTTTTACAGAGTGTTTTTATGAGTCATCAAGTTTTGTAAAACTTTGATCAAATACTCGTAAGATCACCTAATATCGATGGCCACTGCCATGCTGTATGGTGATGGTGGTGGTGATGTGCCGTGGAGTCGGTTCTGACTCAGAGCAACCCTGCAAAGGGTTTCCAAGCGTATAAATCTTTACGGGATCAGAAAGCCTCATCTTTCTCCTACAGAATGGCTGGTAGTTTCAAACTGCTGACCTTGAGGCTAGCAGCCCGATATGTAACCACTCCTTCCATGTTGTATAGTGAGGGATTTATAATAATGTGAGATGTGGTTCCTGTCTTAAAAGAGTTCATAACTCCTGTCTCAAGAAAGCTTTAATCTTAGTCTGCAGATAAGAAAAATTTATAAGAAAAAATAAGGGCTGACACGCATGTTGTTGTTAAGTATTGTTGAGTCGGTTCTGACTTATGTGGTTGTTGTTAAGTGCCATTGAGTCGGTTCCGACCCTTAGTGACCCTCTATAGGGTTTCTGATGGTGCCACTGGTGAGCTTGAACCGCCGACATTGCAGTTCAGCATATTAACCCACAATGCCACACCAGGACTCTCCTTCTGACTTATAGTGACCCCTTATAGGGTTGCTGAGGAACAAGGTGGGTGAGTTTGAACCTCCCACCTTGTGGTCCAAATTGACCTTGAGGTGGAGTGCTTATCCTAAGGTGCAACACCTATTTGCTGTTCTAATGGTTTGCCTTCTTTAAGCCACATCCACCTCACATCCTAACAATGGATGTGGAGATTTGGGAAAGGACTCAGCTTGCAAGGGGTTGAACTAGGATTCAGTCTCAGAGTAAACGTCCGGAATATCCAGCTACATTTCTGCCATGTAGCCAAAGGGATATTTGAAAGGACTAGATCAGTAAATATGTATGGGTATTTATAGAGTCACTGTGAGTTGGAAATGACACCATGGCAATGTAAACATAGTTTTGGGGGAGCAAAAGCCTTGGTGTAGGTGGGGAGAGACTAAATTGGATGCTGGAGGAAGGGGAGAGGTGCCTTGTACTTGTAATGAATGAAAGCAGGGGAGGGGATTCTAGCCTGTGGAAACAGTAATATGCAAAAACACATAATAATAATTAGCATATAATTCGCAGAAACTGGTTTACCTTGAGAGAGTTGACTTTGGAAAGTAGTGGGAAATAAAGCTGGATAAGTAATGATAATACTTTACATATATGGAGCATTTAGATGAACTGATTTAATAATCCTCACAAGAACCCTATGAGGCAGATAGTATTATTACTCCCATTTTATAGACGAGAAAATGGAGGCAAAGACATTTTGTGACTTTCCTTTAGTTCACACAGAAGGTAACTGGTAGAGCTTGGATTTAAATATAGACCCTCTGAGGCTGGAGTCAGATCTCTTATCACTAAACCATAGTATCAAAGAACAGAAGCTGATAATTAGATTTGGGAAGCTAGTCAGAAGTTTAAAATTGATACTGATGAGAATAAAGTCGACATTTTTAGATGATAAAAGTATGTCAGATGTTCTGGGGAAAAAGATTCAGGCAGCATTGCTTAATAATGGCTTACCCTGACTCACCTGGGGAGATATCAAAAAATCTGATATTCAGGTCGCACTCCAGGCCAATTAAATCAGAATATCTTTGGGGGCCTCTGAGCTTTGATCTTTTGTAAAAGCTCCCCAGGTTATTCTAACAGATAGCTCCTTACTGTGCTGAGGATGAGAAGTCTACCAGGAGTTTACTGAGGTCATTCAGGCCTGAGATTGGATGAATCTGCACTGAGGCCTCAGTGGAGGTGGTGGTGGCTGTGTGCCGTGGAGTCGGTTCTGACTCATAGCGACCCTGAAGAGGGTTTCTGAGGCTGTAAATCTTTACGGGAGCAGAAAGCCTCATCTTTCTCCCACGGAACTGCTGGTAGTTTTGAACTGGTGACCCTGAGGTTAGCAGCCCGATGTGTAACCATTACGCTAGCAGCCTTACAAAATTACAGAATTTTACAGCTGATGTAAATCTCATCAGTCTTCTAGTGTCCAGCCCACTTTTTCAATACCCAGTGTGAGATTTTCAGAGGTGGATTGAATGAGGGAGATTTCCAGTTTTATCATCAAGGACCATCTAAATTATACTCTCATTAATGTCTTAAATTGCGATTACTTCTATATTCTGTTGGAAATCTTAAATACAGGAAAACATTTTTTGTTTATTTATCATTTATTTTACTATTTAGAGAATGAGCATTTGGGTTCTTTGAGTTAAAATTCAATTTCAGATGACATGAAATATCCAGTTTGTTAATTGTAGTGTGACAAGTACATCCAAATGTAATTTAGAAAGGATTAAAATATGCGGGAAAATATGCCTTGTCTTGTTCATACTATTAATGAATGTAGTTTTGCATATTAATGATGAGGTTAGAATTTGGGGGTGTTTTAGCTACATTGAGTTTGGTTTAGCTTTTCCTGTCTTTGTTTTCTTCCAACAGATGGCACTCTGATTCAGGAATGTAAAATAAAAATCCAGCCATCTTATGTAAAGGTTTATTTTTAAATCGGAGATGTTTGGTTTTATTAAAATACCAGCCTTAAGGTGGTAGTTTGAACAATTTTACTAATGTAAGTGAATTAAAAATTAAACTTTTTATGATTGAATGTATTAAATTGGAAGCTTTGCATATAATGTGAAGACTAGCTCAAGTTAAAATTACATTTTGTCTTGCCTACAATTTAATTCAAAAGTCAGTCAGTTATAGAGGCTTTTATAATATGCGTGTGGAGTAATTTTCTAAGTTGAATTAGGATATTGTATAATCTACAGTATAAATTTTGCAGAAATATTATAAATATCTTCACATCTACCAACTCAGGAAATTGAGATTTTTGAAAGGTCAGAAAATAACCTAAAAAACATTTTCCTCTTCTTTTTATTTTCCCAAGTCATATACAGTCACCCCTCTGCATGTATAATGTGTACAATTCTTAAACATTATACCATAGAGAAATTTGATCATAGGATCATTCCAGAATCTAGGTATCGTGAAAGCATTGATTTGAAGATTTTAAATAGAAAAAAAATGACATTAGTGCTTCAGTAGTCTGTATTGCTAAGGAATATTTTAAGAGGCTCCACGTATGAAATGTATTATGCCTTTTTCCCCTCTCCTTAGGGAGAATCCAGACACAAGAAGTATTTGTTTTATTGTTTGAAAAGGACCATGTTGGCAGGTTTTGTACAATTTTACTAGCCAGTTCACCTCTTTTCTGTTATTTCACTTTCTTCTCCAGTGCAAAATCTTTAATTACATGTCAGGTTTCTGAAGTGTGAGTGAGATACTTTAGTTTGTATTTCAAGATTCAATTTCTCAGCTTTGTTTTTTTTTCTTGGCCAAGTCTCGGTAAACTGCTTTGGAATACTCTATGAGTATCTTAGATTTAGGAAAAGAGACTGACTTTAGTGCCCAAATTAATCAAATCTTAAACGTCAGTTGTGGTAGTTAAGTGCTGTCAAATCAATTCTGGTCCATAGCGACTCTGTATAAGGGTTTCTGAGGAGCAGCTGGTGAGCTTGAACCTCCGACCTTGTGGTTCAAACAGCTTTGCAGTCTGGCTCATTAACCCACAGCACCACACCAGGGCTCCTAAAGGTCAGTAGAGTCAAAGTAGAATGCCTAAAAAACAAATGATATTTCTGAAACGAAGTTTACTTATATATTTTAACCCAATTATTTGGAGCATAATATCAGAATGTACCAGTTCAGGACTGTAAAATATTTTTGTTACCATCTCATCTAATTCCCATCAGATGGAAAAGTCCTCCTAGAAATAACTTTTTCTGGAACATAAATGGAGGGGTTTTGTTCCCAGACTAAAAAGGAGTCAATATTTAAGCAGTGGTAGGAGAAAGATGAGGCTTTCTGCTCCCGTAAAGATTTACAGCCTTGGAAACCCAGTACAGGGCCCCTGAGAGTCCGAACCGACTCCCCAGCACATGACCACCACCAATAGCAGCTTTGCTGTTCTTCTCCAGGGACTGGTGCTTCTTGATAATATATCCACATATGTAAGAAAAATCTGCCCATTCTTACTTCCAAGGAACATTTTGGCCGAGTTTATCCCAAGATAGCATTATTCATTCTTCTCTGGCAGTCCATGGTTTGTTCAATATTCTTAATCAATACATCCAAAGGCATTATTCAAAGGCATCAATTCTTTTTTGGGCTTCCTTATTCTTCGCATATGAGGTGCACCTTAATCCTCAAAGCGACATTTTTCCTCTTTAACACTTTAAAAAGGTCTTTTGCAGCAGATAGTGCATGCAAAGAAAGAATGCAGCATCAAAACTGTGGTGGGGGGTAAAAAGAAAACAAAACAATCAGAATGGCAGGGTGTTTGCCCTTCTTCCTACTCCAGGGAGGACTTTGTAGTATATCTAAGAAAATCCTATGTCTAGAAGGATAAAAGAGCCATTCTTCTGAACTTCCAACACAGTTGCTTTTATCTTTCTTGACACATCTCTTTTTGCCTTGTCTTGTAGTTTTTTATATTTTTATCTTCTTTTAGACTCCTTGATGATAAGGTTCATGTTTGAGCTCTGTAATTGCATCCTGCCAAGCACAATGCCTTACATGTAGTCTTAGAGTAACAGTTCATTCAACAAACGAATGTGCAACAAGAAAGCACTGCAGGTCAGAGTAAAACTGTATGTTCTGATGAATGCATCATGGTTAAAAACCATGTTTGAATATTTTGGAGATGTATTAAAGTCCAAGCAAAGCTTTCCCCCATCAAGCCTGGGATCTCAGTCATCTTTCATTGGGAGGTAACTCAATCTGCTAGGTAAGAGCATGGGAATGGGTCTCACAGGCTTGGGTTTGCATCCCTGTTCTGCTGTGTACTAGCAGGGTGACCTTGGAGAACTTACTTGATCCTTCCAAACTTCTGTTTGCTTTGGCAATTAAAACAAACAAATAAAAATAAGGCTTTTTTGCTAGTCATAGAAACATAGCTATTATAATCTTTTGCTGAAAAAATGTCATTTAAATTTTTATCTTTCATAGACTTTGTCCAGATTTTTGAATAACGGTTCAGTGTCAGTGTAGAGGAGATTTCTCTGTTGAAATGCTAAATATCCTGCTCTTGAATTGGCCTAAGTTGATATTTTACTTTGTTGTTGTTGTAGTGAAGTGCCATCGAGTCGGTTCCGACCCATAGCGACCCTGTACAGGGTTTCCGAGGGTGTAAATCTTTACGGGAGTAGAAAGCCTCATCTTTCTCCCGCGGAGCGGCTGGTAGTTTCGAACCGCTGGCCTTAAGGTTCGCAGCCCGATTCGTAACCACTACGCTACCAGAGCTCCTTACTTAGAAGAGTAAAAAAGACATATATCATAATCAAGTCTTCAGATGTTAGGGAGTAATATTTTCTCTGTAGATTGGGATGAATTATTTTTGAAGCAGTTTTATTTAGCTGACCATAAAGAAAATGGGCTTATGCTAACACCGAATTCTTTGATGCTTGCTCTTTATGAAGTATCAAACAGATCCACAGTTTACACATGTCTTTTAAACTATAACATCTCTCAATACTATGAGTAATCTGTTAAGGCATACAAAGGTAGTAAGTAAACCGTCTCTTAAAACATTATTATATATTTGAATTTCATGAAGTCTGTGAAGTTATCATTTTATCTACTTTGCAGATATATTAAGTACTTTTCGTTTAGGCACTTTCACTTTTTCTGATTTATCTTTAATTTCTAAATTGAACTTAATGTTCCTAACAGAATAACTCCACTATTATGACTTACCTGAAGGTATAAGTTTTATGCTCGGGAGGTAATTGTAATGTTTTATTGAAAGTTTAATAATAATTCTTCTAATCTCATGTACAGCATAATGATAAGTTAATTTTTGATGATGTTTTATCCTTTGTCACATTTATCTTGTCCATTTGCCATAGTATACCTAATTTCAAAGTGCACATTCGGGCAGTGTTGTTTTAGAGGGAAGGCCTTGGACAGATGCCCTTATACAAGAATCCCATTCTACTGCTGAAAGCCGAAGGAAACCAAACTACAGACTGAGTTTAAAGAGGCATGTCAGCATCATGATTATTTATCTCTGTATCCCAGGGAATTGGTTCACCTTGAAGTTGTTCTTAGGTGTCTTAGAGTTGCTTTTGCCTCATAATAACCTTGTGCACAATAGAATGAAACACCACCTGGTCTGCACCATCCTCACAATTGTTGTTACATTGGAGCCCATTGTTGCTGCCAGTGTGTGCCCCTCCATCTCACCAACTCTCCAATTTACCAAGCATTGTGCCCTTCTCCAGGGACTGGCCCTTCCTAATAACACGTCCGAAGTATGAGAGACTCAGTCTGACCATACTTGCCTCTAAGGAGCATTCTGACTGTACTTCTTCCAAAACAGATTTGTTTGTTTTTAGGGCAGTCCCTGGTACTTTTGTGGTCCTGGTGTGGTGATATGGGTTAATGCGGAAAACTAAGGTTCAAACTCATCAGCTGCTTCTCAGAAACCCTTATACAGGGTCCCTATGGCTTGGAATCGACTCCACAGCACTTAACAACAACAACAAGGCTAAGTACTGGACTTCTAACTAGAAGGTCAGCATTTCAAACCTACCAGTTGATCCTTGGAAACCCTATATAGGATTGCTATGAGTTGGAACCAACTCTACAGCACTTAACAACAACTGTTCTTCTTGTTGTTAGGTGTCATCGAGCTGGTACTGACTCATAGTGCACAACAGAATGAAACACTGCCTGGTTCTGGGCCAACCTCACAATCATTGCAATGTGTGAGCCCATTGATGCTGCTACTTTGCCAATCCATCTCGCTGGGGGTCTTCCTCTTTTTCTCTGACCCTCCACGTTACCAAACATGGTATCCTTCTCCAGTGACTGGCCCTTCTTAACAATATGTGTGAAGTATGAGAGACGAGGTTTGGCCATCCTGGCTTCCAAGGAGCACGCAGCCTATGCTTCAACCAACATGGATCTGTTGGTTCTTTTGGGAACCCATGGCACTTTCAATATTCTCCTTCAACACCATAACTCAAATACATCATCTCTTCTATGGTCTTCCTTATTCACTGTCCAACTTTCACATGCATATGAGGTTATAGAAAATACCATGGCTTGAGTTAGGTAAACCTTAGTCCTCAAAGTGACCTCTTTGTTCTTCAACACTTTAAAAAGGTCTTATGCAGCAGATTTGCCTAAGTCAATATGTCATTTGATTTTTTGACTGCTGCTTCCATGAGTGTGGATGGTTGATATGAGAAAAATGAAGTTTTTCACAACTTCAGTCTTTTGTCCATTGATAAGAATGTTGTTTATTGGTCCAGTGGTGAGGATTTTTGATTTCTTTACACTGAGATGCAATCCATACCAAAGGCTGTGGTCTTTGACCTTCATCAGTAAGTATTTTAAGTCCTCTTCACTATCAGCAAGAAAGCTTGTAATATCTGCATATATCAGGTTGTTAATGAGTCTTTCTCCAATCCTGATGCCATGTTTTTCTTCCTATAACCCAGCTTCTTGGCTAATTTGCTCAGCATACAAGTTGAATAAGTATGATGAGAGAATACAACCTAATTTTTAACCATTCATTGTTCCTAATTTTTAACCATTCAGTGTTCCTATATTCTGTGTGAAGTACTACCTCTTGCTCTATGTATAGGTTCCTCATAAATGTTCAAGAATACTCATACTTCACAATGTTTTCCACAGCTTGTCATGATCCACACTATCGAAAAACTTTGCCTAGTCAATAAAGCACAGGTAAACATCTTTCTGATATTCTCTGCTTTCAACCAAGACTATCTGACATCAGCAATGACATCCTTCATTAGACGTCTTCTTCTGATTCTGGCTTGAACCTCTGGAAGCTCTCTGTTAATATATGGTTACAGCCATTTTTGAATTACCTTTAGTAAACTTTACTTGCATAAGCTATCAATGATATTGTCTGATGATTTCCACATTCCATTGGGTCACCTCTCTTTGGAATGGGCGCAAATATGGCTCTCTTCCAATCAGTTGGCCAGGTAATTGTCTTCCAAATTTTCTGTCATAGATGAGTGAGTGCCTCCAGTGCCTCCTCACTTTGTTGAAAGACTTCAATTCATATTCCATCAATTCCTGGTGCCTGCTTCTTTACGAATGCCTTTAATGTACTTTGGACCTTTTCCATCAGTATTATTGGTTCTTTTTTGTTTTGTTTTGTTTTCTACACATAGCTAATACATATATTGAGAAACGAAAGAATTATAAGCAAGGATTGGAATCAACATGTTGTTGTTAAGGGCAGTCATTTTGGTTTAAACTCAGAACCAAACACTGTGTGATTCATCCTGGTCTCACTGCTGAACAATGTGGCCCTGTGATGAAAACGCATCCTGTTGGGGGTCTTCCTCTTTCACATTGAACTTCCATTTTTCCAAGCATGCTGTCCCTCTCCCAGTACTGGTCCCTCCTGGGAATATGTCCACAGTAACTCTCATTATGTCTCACAGTCCTTGTTTCTAAGAAGCATTCTGGCTTGAATTCTTCCAAGACAGACTTGTTGGTTCTCTGGCAGTAAATGGCACTTTCAGTATTCCTCACCAACATCATAATTCAAAAGAAAAGATCCTCCTATAGTTTCATTACTCATTTGCCCTCTTTTACATGCATATCAAGCAATGAAAAATGCCATGACTTGGTTCAAGCATGCATTGTTCCTCAAACAGGTGTCTTTGCTCTTGAACACTTTCAAGAAGTCTTTTGCAAAAGGCTTTGCAATGAATGATTCTTCTTAGGTCTACCTTATCCACTGCTAAGTTTCAAATGCATATGAAGGAATTGATAATATCATGACTTAGTCATCAAACTGATACTGTTTTGTCCTTGAACACTTAGAGAGGTCTTCTGTAGCATAGTGACAAAATATCTTTTGATTTCCATGAACATTCATCATGGATTCCAGCCAAGGGAAGACTTTGATCAGTTTAATCTTTTGTCCCTCTGTCATTAGTTATTTGATTCATTGTGAACATTTTTGTTGCTTTTTAAATTGAGTTAGAATCTTAGCTCTTCATCAGTATTTTCAAGTTCCCTTTGCTTACAGTCATTCAGTTATGCCATCTGAATATCTCAGCTTCTTAACAACGCTTTCTCCAATCCTGTCCAGACTTTCTTCTTCATACCATCTAGCTCCTCAGCTTCTCTTTTCAGTATGCAGAGTGAGCAAGTATGGTCCAAGGGTACAAGCTTCACACACTTTTCCTGATTTTAAACCATTCAGTATCACCTTTTTCTGTTCAAACGACTCCTTCTTGTCTTGACCTACTTAATGATTCCTCATGAGCATGAGTAAGTGTTCAAAAATATCCATTTTTCAAGATGTTATCAAAGGTTCCATTCGACCAAGATGCCTTCACTGGACATTCCTGAAAAACCTGCTTCTTGTTGCTTTTTGGGCTCTGTGAGCATCCCTTGCGGAATAAAACTTGATGATGGCATAGAAGCCCCGGTGGGCTACTGCAGGGTTTGGGAAGACACGGACGGAATACAGAAGGCCAAACTGGGAGAACACTGTGGACAGAGAGTGCTGTGGGGAGGTCCCACTTCAAGTAAGTGTGTGAAGACAAAACTACAGACCTTACATTCCCCAAGCCCTTGTCCATGAGGGTACAACTCAAACACTTGTCATTTCATGAACACGTTTTAAACCCTCATCCATTCTAAAACCTGAGAGGCATTAGAAGGCAAAGTGTGCTGGTGGTGGAGAGCTTCATCTTCTAGCTCTCTGTAAAATCTGTTGAGGCTAGATGACTGCTGGGCTCCGCTCTCAAACTAACTAACAGTTTTCTTCCCTGTGTTCAAAGCAGCCTGACACTAGGGTAACCAACTAGGCAGGTGAGGAAATGAGGAGGTAACATGGACTTCAGGACTCCCAGTCATCTCCCCATTCCTCCCTCCACTGTGGCCCCGGCTCACATGCAAGTCTTCGGCCGTTGGCCCAGAGTTCAGCTACCAAACTACCAAGGTTTTGTCGCTGTCGGTGAGCACCACAAAAGGTACCAACTCGGCCAACCTACTGTCACTGTGCTTGCGTGACCATTATTGGTTCTTGGTCATATGCAACCTCATGAGATGGTTGAAAATCGACCATTTCCTTTTGGTACAATGACTCTGAGTATTCCTTCCATCTTCTTTTGATGCTTTCTGCATCATTCAATAATTTGCCCAGAGAATCCTTCAATAACAAAAGTCAAGGCTTGAATTTTTTCTTTAGTTCCCTCAGCTTGAGAAATGCTGAGTGAATTCTGTCATTTTGGTTTTCTAACTCCAAGTCTTTGCACATTTCATTATAATATTTGACTTTGTCTTCTCAAGCTGACCTTTGAAAATTTCTGTTCAGCTCTTGTACCTCCTCATATCTTCTATTTGCTTTAGCATCTCTACGCAGGAGAGCAGGTTTCAGAATCTCTTCTGACATCCATATTGGTCTTTTCCTTCTTTCTTATCTTCTTAATGACCTTTTGCTTTCTTCCTGTATGATGTTCTTTATGTCATCCCATAACTCTTCTGGTCTTCAATCTTTAGTGTCTAATGTATCAAATCTGTTCTTCAGATGATCTTTAAATTCAGGTGAGATATATTAAAAATCATATTTTGGCTCTGAGTTTTGGTTTTCTTCACTTTTAGTCTGAATTTAGTTCAACAATCTGCCCTTGGCCTTGTTTTGGCTGATGATATGGAGGTTTTCCACAGTCTCTTTCCACAGATGTAGTCAGTTTGATGTTTGTGTATTCCATCTGGTGAAGTCCATATGTAACAAAAATAGTATGTTTAATATTCTTCTTTAACACCTTAATTCAAACATATTAATTCTTCTGAGTCTTCCTTAATCACTATGTAACTTTCACATGCATATGAGGCAACTGAAAATATCATGGCTTTGGTCAGGCTCCCTTTAGTCCTCAAACTTACCTTTTTGCTTGTTAACACTTTGCAGAGGAAATGAACAAGAAAAAGAACACCTATTTGAAGAGTCTCCAAATGGGTGTTTTTGCTCCTACTTTGCTACCCACAGAGCATAGATTCTTTAAACAAAAAATTGACATGGAGGTCTTGTTAAATTATGTCATCTTTCTACTTACAACCCTCCAGTGGTTTCCCATCTTATCTGTTCATATTCCTAAGTTTTTCTTGTTTAGAAGAAAAGATAAAGCCTTTATTATAATGGCTCACAAGGCTCTGCACAGTCTCCTGACCCCGTCTTCTCCTCTGTTACCTCTGATTACATTTTCATTAGTCTGTCCCTCTCTGTCCCAGCCACCTGGGCTCATCACTATTCCTCTAAAACACCAGATATGGTCCCATCTCAATATTCTTCTCCTTCTTGTTCCTTGTGTCTGGAATTCTTTTCCCCAGATATTCATTATAACTTGCTGTCTTGGGCTTTTATCACACGCCTTCTTAGTGCACTCTTGCCTGACTACCCTATAAAAAATAAGACACTCTGGTCATTCCTCTGTCCTTCATCCTGTATTACCATCTAACACACCATACATTTTAGTTATCTATGGCTTATTCTTACAAACCTTGATTAGAAAGTAGACCTCATTTGATTAAAATATGGGCAGAAGTTATTCTTAACTTTTGTTGTTGTTCAGTGCCATCTCCTAGTATTTAAAATGATGTCTGACATTATAGACAGTAAATATTTATTGGATAAAAGATTAAATGAACTTTATATCCTCTACATTTCAGCTTTGGATTCAGTAATTTCTGAGCATGTCATCTTGTGTATTGGAAAGGTCACATCTTTTGGAAATATACAGATCTGGGTTTGAATCCTGACTTTGGTTCTTACTAGTTATGCGTCTTGGTTAGTTGCTTGTGTTTCCTGAATTCCAGCTTTTCTCTTCTGTACAGTTAGCATGTAAATGAGCTTAGTAACCTCTACTACAGAGTTGTCATGAAGGTTACATGAGATAATATGTAAAGGTGTGTTAGATACTCAAAAGGTGTTGAACCAGGGTCTGTTCCTTTCTTTGTCATTATTGTTGCTGTTGAGTCATCTCTGACTCATGACAGTCCCATGTGCAACAGAGCAAAATGTTACCTGGCCCTGTGCCAGCCTCTAAAAGTCAGTATGTATTCATCTTCCAACACAATATGGGACAGTGTTCTGCTGTGATACACATGGTTTTCACTGCTTGATTTTTGTCAGTAGATCACAAACCTTTCTTCCTAGTCTGTTCTAATCTGAAAGTTCTGTTTAAATTTGTGCACCATGGGTGACTCTGCTGGTATTGAAATGAGGGGGCTTCAGAAAGTTCACCGGAAAATTTTGTTATCTTTTCATTCCCTTTTTTCCATGAGGTTTTTGAAGTCCCCTTGTACCTGTGGCATAGCTTCCAGCATCACAGCAACACACAAATCACCACAGTACAATAAACAGATAGTCCAGTGCTTATCCTACAGTGCTACACCAGGACACAAAAGAACGTCTATTTACCACAAGGTGAGTAATTCAAATCCATTAACTGCTCCCCAGAAATCCTGTGTGGTTGTGATGTTGAGTTAGTCTGACTTGCAGTGACTTTATACACACAGAATGAAACACTGCTGTTGAAAACACCATGGCTTGGGTCAGAACACTGTACCCTAAAGTTGAAATCTTTGCTCTTTAACATTTTAAAGAGGTTTTTGTTTTGTTTTGTTTTGGGTTTTTTTGCAGCAGATATGCCCATTGCAAAAAGTTGCTTCATTTTTTGACTGATGTTTCCATGTAGATTGTGAATCCCAGTAAAATGAAATCCTTGACAAGTTCTGTGTTTTCTCCATTATGTTTAGGCCAATTTACCCTTTTCATTTGTCATTCACTTAAACATCATGGACATTTGTCCTCAGTGTCTTTGGTTATTCTGTTTAATTCTTCCACCTTTTGGTGGTTTAAATTGTATTCATATTCCAAGGTACAGTTCAAGGCTTTCTTTCTTTGTATGGTAATCTCTAATTATTCCAGCCCAGAACTTTCTCCCCCCACCCTTGAACAGATGAGCAATTTCAGAAAACTGTAAACTGTAAACAGAGAAAACACTGACCTTCAACTGAATTTATAGTCTGTAAGCTATGCAATCACACAGTTACTAACCAGCCTGCTGCTTGCCTGTCATTTGTGACACTCTGTGAAATTACGCTGCTTTTGCCAGAGTCTGACTAGGGCTAAAGTTTAAGGACAAGAAGTTAAACTGACATATTTTAATTATATACATAATATATGCATTTTTATAGATTTTCCCTGACTTACAACGGGGTTTCATACTGGTGACTCAGATGTATGTCAATTCTGACATAAGTCTAAATAAAGCCTTTTTTATTTTTTATTTTTCATTATTATTACCTTTTATTAACAGTATTTTTATAAATCCAATCTTATCTTTGGGGGTTGAAAACATTATATATAAATATCTGTGATTAAACATCTGCAAATGATAACATCCCCAAATTACATGCTACGATAGTGTATGTAGAACATACTGTTAACAATAAGATATGCAAAAGAAACCAAGAAAGGAAACGGTTATAAGTGCAGTTTGTTGTAACTACAATGCATCATAAGTTGGAACTAATATTTTAATTCATGTGTTATATTTCATGATTGTTGTTGGTGTTGCTAAATGCTACTAAGTTGGTTCTGATACATAGAAACCTGTCAGTTAGCCATCCAGTGCATGCCCTATACCAGCGCCACAGCAGGACCCTGCATTTCATAGTAATGAGGGGTAAATGGCAAGAACTTCACCTAGTATTTGACTGTTGTTGTCATGCTATTGTTACGTGTTGTTAAGGTGGTTCTGACACAGAGTGACCCTGTAAAGGGTTTCAGAAGCTTTAGCTATTTACAGGAGCAAAAAGCCTCATTTTTCTCCCATGGAGCTGCTGGTGGGTTTGAACTGCCAACCTAGGGGTTAGCAGTGCTGTGCTTACCCTATGGTGCCACCAGTGCTCCAGTATTTGGCTTTTTGGTGTTGTTCTTGTTAAGTGCCATCGAGTACGTTCTGATTCATAAGAATCCTGTTTAGAATTTCCAAGAAGTAATTGTGAACCACCAACCTTACAGTTAGCAGTCCAGTGCTTATCTTACAGTCCCATCTTAGGGCTCTGGTATTTTGTAAATGCTGGATACATTGTGTACCTATCAGAATATATGCAAAGGTGTGCTTGAAGAGTTACAGCAGTAGGAAAATATTTGTGTAACTACTCTTTAGAATATAAGATATTAACTATGATATTTCATATATTTAAAAAGTCTTACCCTGCATTGAAGAAACTGAACTGATAGCCTTTTATTTTAAACTTGATTTTTTTTCACTGCATCAGTTCTTCCACTCAATAAATATTCATTGTACCTCTACTATGTACCAGCTTCTGTTTTAGGGCAGATGAATAATGAATAAGGCATTTTTATTATTCTCAGGAGCTTGGCGTTTGGTAGAGAAAAATAAATATACTACCAAATAATACCAAATAGAGTGGCAAAGCATTTTGCCAAACCATCCAGCTACTGATGTTACAAGCATTGTGGAAAATGAGGCGAGAACTATTTTATTTTTAGAGCTCCAGATTCTGGGATGTTGCCTGACACATAGTAGCTATTCACTAAAAATAAAAGAACTTTATTTTTATCAGTGAATATGGAAAGGTGATAACAGCTGTTTGAATAAGTTTGTTGTTAAGCGCTGTTGAGTCGCTTCCGACTCATAGCGACCCTGAATAGGGTTTTCAAGCAGTGTCTGGTGAGTTTGAGGTTAGCAGTCTGGTGCTTATACTACATAGCAACCATATAGGTTATTGTTGTTGTTAGGTGCCACTGAGTTGGTACCAACTCATAGCAACCTTAGAAGCACAACAGAATGAAACACTGCCTGGTCCTGC
>NW_006409070.1:173522-188499 GCF_000296735.1 Chrysochloris asiatica
CACAGTGGCTCCATAAGCTGAACACTGAACTGCAAACCACAAGTTCGGCAGTTTGAACCCACCAGCCATTCCATGGAAGTTCGATGAGACTTTCGTCTCTAACAAGATTTAAAAAGCCTCAGAAGCCTTATACAGGGTTGCTATGAGTTGGAACCAACTTGAGGGCACTAAAACAACAACAACAACAACAAAAAGAAACAAGGCCGTGTAATATTTCAAATATAATTGAAATTTGTTGCTCAGTCACTTAAAAAAATGAGGTCTCTTTCTTCCAAGTAGGAACTCAGGGACTCAGACAAGTTCCATCTAGTGGCTCTCCCAGTGTGGACACAAAACTTCCAAGGTCACTTGCTCATCTCTAAAATGGTGATGATCATGGAAGATGTAGCTGGGAGGCTTTAGGCACTGGGCCTGGAAATGGTGTGTATTTATTCCCCTCATTCCACTGACTTGTACCCCATTAGGTAGTCCAAAAGCCATCCCAATTCTCAAGGGAAGCTAAAAGCTAAGAAATGCAGTCTTATGAAGCTCAAGAAGTAGTAAAACAGGATTTGGTAGTAAACAAACCAGAATTGGCTGCATAATATCTTTTATAATCTAAATAATTTATCTCCGTACATATGATGGGGCTTTGTAAAAGTTCGTGGAAAAATGTACTGAAAGATAATGGAATTTTTTGAAGCCCCCTCATTTATATTCATTTTTAAAATCCTCAAACATAGACACTTTTCTTGTAGTTATAGGCAGTCTAACACTTATGTCTATATTTATAAATTAAAATGTTACCATGTAAAATGTGATATATATTTTATGTAACAAAAATTATGCCTTTATGAAAGAGATTTCAAATTTTACTTTCTTCTAAAAGAATATTATAGCTTCTTACAAGCACTGGCTTATTAGATAGGTCTTTTACTTATATCTAGAGTGATTATTTTTGAATGCTTGCATATAAGTTTTGATGCATTTACTTATATAAAAAGTGATGAATAAATAAGTGATCCACTGACTAATATATACATTTAAATAAAGAAGCTCAAGAATTTTAATATGCTTGAGTGAGATTCTGAGGTCTTGTTTCCCAGAAAATAAATGGAAATGACTTGTCTCTTTGAGAGTAAGAAATTCGCTAAGAAATAGAATGCTAATGATTTGAAGTGTCTTATAAACAAGTCAGTAATTACTTTAAAAATTGTAGTTAAAGTTGGATTATACACCTGTGTTTGTATATGAAAGCATACCTTAACATGCTATTTGTGGTTTATCTTTTTGATCTTTCCTTATAGTGAACTTCTATTTGCTTCCATCTGATTTGCTTTAGAATTCCACTTATTATGTACTGTTTGTTACCTGGAAGTAATATTTTCCATCTCTCTTGCTGCCTTGGTTTTTAAATCCTTAAGGATGTTTTCTTTAGCACTATCTTCTTAAGGTCACAAATAGAACTGTGGATCTCATTTTGTTTACATTGACTTCCTTAAAAAGAATTAGATTTAATTACTTTGAAATGACCCAGTGATCACCCTCTAGCACACATGGTGAAACTCTTATTTCCACCAAAGATGTGATACCCACACATAGAATGTCAATTCAGAAAGTAGAAAGAAAAAAATGCCTAATTTCTACAGTATTTGCTTGGTAGTACTATTCCGTGTATCTCTTCAAACCCAATAATGCAGAGTTAAGCAAAAAAACAAAAGGAATTATTGGCTCACGTAAATGAAAAATTTAGACTTTTATTATGCTCCATCTAAGTACTATGCAATCTGGAACCTGTCTCTTTCCATCTCTCAGCTACTATTTTTCAGTAAAGCATTTCCCACATGGTGGCAAAGAAGGTATTATAACTAACTCTCAAGGATTATTTTACCTTGTCTAACAGCCCCAGTCCTGATGTGGTACTGCAGGATAATGTACTGGACTACAAGGTCGGTTTGAACTGAAAGGTCAGTGATTGAAACCCACAGGCTGCTCCTTAGAAACCCTGTACTCAGTGAAATGGACTCAGTGGCACTTAACAACAGAAACAACAGCCCCAGTAGGTAAAGTCTTTCCCCCAAATTCCAGCAAATTTTCTGTGGTTATATACTGACTCCTGAGCCCATCACAGTCGGTACCATGATTAGTAGGCCTGGGCAATATGCCCAGGTCAGTGCTTGGATGATAGGCTCAGACTCAATTAAAAAAAAAAAAAAAAGTTTGGTTATATCTCAGAGTTGCTCTTTTGAGCTACTGTGAGCAGGTTGTGTCCCACGTGACATATAAAGCAGCTTGGAGTAATGACTATTGTCAGTGGAGAGATCTTGGGAAGAGAGAGAGTCTGTGTCAAGAAATTTAGTGTGATTGCAACTCACTTCTTGCTTCTAGGCTTTTATATTTGTTTTACTAATGATTTCAGTAGGACCAAAAAATATTGACTGAAGTAAATAGGACTCATTAGGTTATTGTGTAACTCACTGCCTTATCTGAATTTTGATGGTGATAACCAATTGCCAAGAGGTTGATTTTGAATCGTGATGTCTCCAGTGTGCCAGAGGTAGTAGATCTGTGCTCCATAGGGTTTTAGTAGATGTTTAGGACTTTTTTTCTTTCTTTTTTATGTTTTATTGTAAATTATGTGATAGTTTACATGGGAGAAGATTAGCTTTACATTCATCCTATCACATACCATTTCATTGCTATGGTTACAATCCCGTCCATGCATCATCAACCAACCCAAGTCGTCTGCACACACACAGCCCCTCTCCCTCTCTGGAACTAGCGGCCTTTCTTTTGAGGTACCTCTGGGTAGATTCGAGCCTCCACACTTTGGATTAGCAGCTGAGTGTGTTAATTATGCTACACAGGGACTTGCTAGATTATGCTGATGGTGCTCAGATCTCCCTTATCTATGAAGTTATCTCTAGTCTCACCCCCAGTTCTCTCTGTTTTCGCTACTGGCTTTATTCTTTCTTTACTTATTACCATTTTAACGATAAATTTACCTTATAGCTGAAAAAGACAGAAAATAAAGCTTGATTTGTTTATTTTCTCTCCTTTTCAGCTATAAGGTAAATTTCTTGAGGTCAGCCATTTTATTGGCTTTGTTTCTTGCTATATTTCTATTGTCTGACATGCAGTAGAAAATAAATATTTGCTAAATGATAAGCTAACCAACCACAAGATTGATGGTTTGAGCCCATCGCCACTCCAAGGGAGAAAGATGAGGCTTTTTGTTCCAATCAAGGTTCACAGCTATGAGTTAGAAACAACCCAACTGTACTTCACAACAACAAATGAACCAATGAAAATTGAAAAGTTAGTTTGATAGCATATTAAAGCATGGTTTTCGATTTTTGTTTGTGTGTGTATGATAAAATTGATAAAGAAGCCATTTCTATGAGAAATATTTGTCCCCAGAATCTAAAGGAAAAAAAAAATCACTTGTAAGATAGTGATCTTTTTAAAAGAAAATTTTAGGAAGATTGACTTTAAATATTTTTAATAAACCTTGATAATACCTAAGATGTTGTTGTTAAGTGCTGTTGAGTAAGTTCCGAGGAGTGGCTGATGAGCTTGAACTACCAACCTTGCAGTCCAAACCGACATTGCAGTTGAGTGCTTATCCTACAGTGCCACAAAATATTTAATTTTCTATTCTAAATCAAGTTAAAGGAAGTAAAATCATTGGTGTATACACATTCAGCTGCTGCTTTTTTTTGTTTTCAATCTGGCCACAGATAATATCCCTTAAGATTCTTGATAGATATTAATAGGATTTCTGGGAAGGAACAGGGTTGTAATTGTGGCATCCAAATAGAATAGAATTATCTGTAGAAATTTAAACTCAACCTTAGCCAGGAGGCTTTCTCTAACAAGATGAGCTACCTAACTAGAATAGTAAGAAACACATGATCAGACTTTAAGGGTTGCAGAAGAAATTGAATACAGCCCCTACCTTTAAAGCTAGAAAATGAACATATGAGGACAAAAATGCTTTGAATATAGAAAGAAACAGAAATTTGCATTTCTATATCACTATTTTTCTCTTTAGTTTCAGCCTCCTGGTTAGATAAAGGTGAGTGTTCCCAAGTGCCTCTTTTTGATAGATTGTTTCAGAGTTTAGATGTTTCTTGGCAAGAACTGTTACAAAATGGTTCATTTTTCACCTGTGTAAAATGTTTCTTGAGACTGCAATTTTGTAAAACAGGCTTCTGCATGCTATACAGAATTCTCAAGCAACATCCTGTAAGTGGGACTGCATACTGTGTTTGGAACTCTTTGACTGAATTGGATGGTTGATGTATTGCAGAAAAGAGAGATAAAGAATTATAGAGCCAGTGAACCAGTGAGCAGTTTAAATAGCTTAAGTAGTGTAGAAAAGATATTTTATAGGCAGTAGGACACCATTAAAGATGTTCTGAATAGGTTGTATAATAGTGTTTGGACGGGGAGACAAGGCGATACTTTGTATAGAAATCAGTTCGGTGACATTTGCATTTATTTGGGAAAGATGGCCACGAGAAAGTGTGGGAAGGTCTGAATAAAACTCCATGAGGGCTGAATGTGCAGGAATTGGTAACTGTGAGATGTAGGAGAGAGGGGGAAGTGGGGAGAGAGAAGACTCAAGGACCATGGCCAACTCATTGTTCATCAAACAATAGAAATAGCCATTGTTAGCAAGAAGGTGAGTTCAGTTTCAGACAAGAAGACTGAAGTGACGAAGAATTCTGAGGTGGCAATGCCTGGCAGGTTTGGGGGAAGAGTTCAGGCTAAGATCTTATTGTAGAATTAGAAGTACAAAGTAGAAGCTTGAGATATTCGAAGAAAAAGAGAAAGAAGTTCTAATTTAAACCTTTTAAGAGCCCCGTCTTTGAGGAATATAAGGAGTATAGGGAAGATGGGGAATAAGTATGGGAGTACGGGGAGTTTGAGGGAGACTGCAATTTTAAATAGGATAGTTGGTTACGGCTTTTGTAAAGTGACATTGAAGAACGACCTAGCGAAAGTTTGAAGCCATCCTACAGATATCTGAAGGAAGAGTTTTCAAGTACTTAAATATTTTTCTGGCTCTCTATTGGTCTTCAGCAATAATTTTTCCTTATTAAGATTGTTACTGACCTACCTTTCCACAATTAAAACTGGGAAAGTTACCAAGATGTATGAAGCTTTTTGTAAACCCATTATTTAAAGATACATTGGAGCTTTAGGTTTCCTCTAAGATGCAGTTAAGCATGCAGAATTTTGGTTGAAACTAACACTATTCTCTTTTCTAATGGCTGTCATTTTGGGACATGCCCACAATATATGTCTGATAGAGACATCAATTTTTGTGGTGTTATTTTGGTTAATTATATTTTATAACTAGTGACAAATACTTCACTTGCACTCCGAGTCTCACAGGGGTAGGAAATTGCAGAATAATAAAGTTCAAAAGAACTTTACAATTATTGAACACAGTATAAATCTGCAGCCACATACAGATTCCTACTTATAGTGAAGATTTACTTATTTTCTTTGACTATCTATCCCAGTTGCCTTTTAAATTGTATTCTAAGAGAAAAGAAGTAGACTGGAAGTATTTTTAGAAGTAGAATTGTAAAAATATACTCATAATGAAGATAAAGATTATAGTTTGAAATCACTTTATAAATAGAAAGAGGTTAATCATGACAGTGAAAAATTAAGGCACCCTGGTAACAAAATTGGTTAAAATGCTTGTCGGCTAACCAGAATTCATTGCTTTGACTCTACGAGAGAAAGATGTGGCAGTCTGCTTCTGTAAAAATTTATAGCCCTATGTGGAGGAAGGTAGAATCTTCACTGAGTTGTATCCAATCTGTCTAGGGCGGGGCTGATGAAAGGAAATGTGGATAGGTCTCTTGTGATGCCATAGTGAATAATTGTTATCAGGACTGATTGTGAGGGTTGGAAATGCAAAGGTAGACGTTTTGTAGCAAGGAGGGGAAGTGATTAACTTTTCAGTTTAGGAGCTGAGATCCCTGGGACCATCAAGGGAGAAGAGCAGGAGTGGGATCCTACCCAGAGAAGCAGTGATGCCTGAGATGGAGGCAGAGACGATGACATGGAGAGATGGAGCAGTTGTAAACTTGAGACCCAGAGAGGGAGAGGGGCTGTGTGCTGACAATTGGGGCGCAGACTTGTAGAGTATACCCTTTGGTTGGTTGATGGTACATGGAGGGGATTGTAACCATGGCAATGAAATGATATATGATAGGATGAATGTAAGACTTATGTTCTCCCATGTAAACTATCACATAATTCACAATAAAACATTAAAAAAAAAAAAAGATTTATAGCCCTGGAAACCTTAGAATTACGGGACAGCTCAATTCTTTATATCGGGCCACTGTGAGTTGGTATTAACTTTATGGCAGTGTTTTTCTTTTTTCCTTTTTTTCCCCCATGGCAAATCACATAAATGTTACAATTATTAGAGACACTGAAACTTTTTTTTTCTTATCAGATAAGCACTGGACTGTAACCACAAGGTTGGTGATCCGAGCCCACTAGCTGCTCCAAAGGAGAAACAAGAGGCTTTCTGCTCTAGCAAAGATTTACAGCCTTGGAAAACCCTATGAGTTGGACTAAGTTGATGGCACTTAAGAACATTTTTTAAAAAAAATAAGTGTATAGATGTAGAAAAAAGACATGTTCTATGCACAACGAAAAGGAGCTCTGATAGCGTAGTGGTTATGAATCAGGCTGCAAACCTCAAGGTCAGCAGTTTGAAACTACCAGCTATTCCATGGGAGAAAGATGAGAGTTTCTGCTCCCATAAAGATTTACAGCCTCGGAAACCCTGTGCAGGGTCACTATGAGTCAGAACTAACTCCACGGCTCATAACCAACCACCACCATGTGCAACGAACTAGAAGGGTCCTCTAAAATAATGTTTTTAAGTGTCATCAACTCAGTTCCAACTTATAGCAACCCTGTATAAGGGTTTCCAAGGCTGTAAATCTTTACTGGAGCAGAAACGCATATTTTGTGGTTAGAACATGTCTTTTTCTATATCTATAGACTTAAAAAAAAATTGTTGTTGTTGTTAAGTGCCATTGAGTTGGTTCTGACCAATAGTAACCCCTTGTACAGGGTTTCCGAGGAGCAGCTGGTGAACTTGAACCACCGACCTTGTGGTTCAAACCAAGTTTGCAGTCTAGTCAATTAACCCACCACAAGTCTGTTTTGTAGAAAGACTTTTATAATTATCATTTACTGTAATTAAGTGGCTACTGAGAAGAGGTTACTTAAACCATACATCATCTGAGTAATTAAGACAGTTTTTGCCTGATTGACTATAAATTAGAGGAAACACTTAGAGGAAGCGACTCTACAATTATGAAGTTAAAAGGATTTGTTATCAAGTTTTCCTGGCCAGTTTAGGGCAAGACTGTCATTGATAACCATTGTCTGGAAAAGTATAAGTATGTGAAAATAAGCTGGAAAATAGTGACTCATATTTATAGATAAAAAAAGAAATCAAAAGGGAAACTTAAACATTGGTATTTTACTGGTTTGGTTTTTACAATTTTAGTAAACCGCAAAATAGATATTTAAAAAATATTTTGCCATCCATACCACCAAACCAAAAACCCAGTGCCGTCAGTCCAGTGGTGCCTCACATGTCCCCTATAGGACAGAGCAGATCTGGCTCGTAGGGGCTCTGAGGCTGTGCATCTTTACGGAGGCAGACTGCCACATCTTTCACCCATGGAGCAGCTGGTAGCTTCAAACCGCTGACGTTTCAGTTAGTAGCCCAACACTTAACCCACTGTGCCATCTGGGTTCATTTCCATACCTCAGAGCTTGTCATATTGTCTCTTATGTCAAATTACAATGTCTTTGCTATGAATGTACTCAGCTTGTGTGACACACGTGTTTTCTTTTGACCAGCATATGAATTCTTTGATCTCATAGTTCATAGAGCCTTTACTTTCTAATATCTAGCAGTTACTTTATAGATTTACTGAAGTATCTATTTAGAAAACACATACTTTGTTCAGTATATTTAAAATAAACTTCAAATTAGCCAATGACTTTTTTTTTTTTTTAAACTGGAAAGAATATGGGAAGAGAATAAGTTGAAAAATAAATGGATAGATTTCCAAACATATTTTTATTTTTCTGACTTATATAATTTCTGGCTTACCTAATTTAAAAATGAAAACTTAAGGTATTTGTCACTCTTGTGGCTAATCATTAAATAAATATTTTTCTGTACCTAACATTTGAGTAGGTATTAGATACTTTGAGATTGCACTGATATATTAGGAAAAGCCTCTGACCCAAAGGAACTTGAATTCTTGGTAGAAATAATGACATACATGTATCCCAATAAATATATGTAGTTGTTACAGCATGACTAAAGCAGTCCCCATTTAAATTAGGTATTCACTAAGTCCCTTCAGCCCCCATCTCAGCCTGTCACCTGCCTCACCCCTGAAAGAAAATAATCTACTAACACTTCAGTAACAGGGAAACTGCGAAGGTTAGAATGACCCAAGGACACCTGCACAAACAGGATAAGGGTTTATTGGTAGGTCTACTCCCACAGGACAAGGGTCTGCTGGAATTTTCCACCCCAGGTGATAGATCAGTCTGGTTGTTTTAACTGCTCTGTGTTTTGTATAAAACTCTATTCCCCTGCTCACTTTGGGGTCAGAGTGATTTAGGCTTTAGCTGACACTCTGGCCGACGGCAATAAACTTTGCTCTTTAAGATTTCTGAGTTCAGTTATTTCTGACTCACACTGCTGCCACATAATCTTATTTGTTAATTTCAAGAATATCCAAGTAATTGGAGACTTTTTGGAATCTCCAGGTAATAAGACCCACATTTTGTCATACTGTGGTTATTTGCATGTTGCTGTGATTCTGGAAGTTATGCTGTGGTATTTTACATTCAGGCAGGTTCATCCATGGAGAACAGGTTTCAGCCAAGCTTCCAGAGGAAGACAGACTAGGAAGAAGGAGAGATGGACTACTTCTGATAATTAGTCACTGAAAACTTATGAATACAACCGGGGAAGAGCTACCTCCTCAAAGTAGAGTTGACCGTGATGATGCGAATGGAGTAAGCCTTTGCGACCTTCATTTGCTGATGGGGCACAACTCAAAATGAAGAGAAATATCTGTAAATATCCATTAATATTTGAAACACGGAATGTATGATGTATGAATCTAAGAAAATCGGAAGTTGTCAAAAATGAAATGCAACGCATATACCTTGACATCCTAGGCATTAGTGAGCTGAAATAGACTGGTATAGGCCATTTTTAATCTGACAATCACATGATTTACTAAGGCAGGAATGATAAGTTCAAGAAGAATGGCATCGCATTCATCATCAAAAAGAACATATCAAGATCAGTCTTGATGCACAGTGCTGTCTGTGATAAGATAATATCCATACACCTAAAAGAAAGACCTCGTGTGGCACTATGGGCTAATGGGCAAAGACTGCAAAGTCGTATGAACTGCAAGGTTGGTGGTTCAAGCTCACCAGCTGCTCCTTGGAAACACTATACAGGGTCGCTATGGGTCAGAATCAACTCAACGGCACTTAACAACAACAACAACAAAAGAAGACCAGTTAATACCACTGTTATTCAAATTTACACAACAGCCATTAAAGCCAGTGAGCATGTAGTTGAAGAATTCTACCAACGTCTTCAGTCTGATATTGATCAAACATGCAATCAAGATGTATTGATAATTACTGGCGATTGGAATGCAAAATTTGGAAACAAAGAAGAAGGATCAGTTGTTGGAAAATATGGTTTGGTGATAGAAATGATGCTGGAGATCACTTGACAGAATTTGACAAGACCAGTGACTTCTTCATTGCAAATACCTTTTTTAAACAACATAAAAGATGACTACACACATGGACCTCACCAGATGGAATATACAGACACCAAAATGACTACATCTGAGGTAGAAAATGGTAGAAAACCTCCATAACAGCCAAAATAAGGCCAGGCAGGGGCACACTGTTGAACAGATCATCCTATGCAAATTCAAGTTGGAGTTGAAGAAAATAAAGTAGGTCTATTAGAGTCAAAATATGACGTTGAACATATCCCACCTGAATTTAGAGATCATCTGAAGAACAGATTTGATACATTAATAAGCACTAAAGACCAGAAGAGTTGTGGGATGACATCATGAATATAATACAGGAAAAAAGCAAAAGGTCAGTAAGAAGAAAAGAAAGAAGGAAAAGCCTAAAATGGATATCAGAAGAGACTCTAAAACTTGTTCTCCAGTATAACATTGCAAATGAAAGAAATAAGGAGGTAAAAGAGCTGAATCAGAAATTTCAAAGGTTAGCTCAAGAAGACAAAGTCAAAATGTACATAGACCTGGAGTTAGAAAACCAAAAGGGAAGAACAAACTGCATTTCTCAAGCAGAGGGAATTGAAGAACAAATTCAAGCCTTGACTTGAAAAATTGAAGGATTCTATGGGCAAAATATTGAATGATGCAGAAAGCATCAAAAGAAGATGGAAGGAATACACAGAGTCACTGTACCAAAAGGAAATGGTTGGTGTTCAACTGTTTCAAGAGGTAGCATATGATCAAGAGCCAATGATACTGAAGGAGGAAGTCCAAGGGGCATTGAAGTCAATGGCAAAACACATGCTCTGGGAATTGATGGAATAAAAATGAAAATCTTTCAATAAACTGATGAAACACTGGAAGCACTCTCTCATCTATGCTAAGACATTTGGAAGACAGCTACCTGGCCATTTGACTGGAAGAGATCAATTATTTATGCACATTCCAAAGAGAGGTGACTAAATGGAGTGCAGAAATTATCAGACAATATCATTAATACCGCATGCAAGTAAAATTTTGCTAAAGATAATTTAAAAATGGCTACAACCATACATTGACAGAGAACTTCCAAAGGCTTAAGCTGGATTCAGAAGAGAAAATGAAATGAGGGATATCATAGCTGCTGTCAGATGGATCTTGGCTGAAAGCAGAGAATACCAGAAAGATGCTATCCTGTGCATTATTGACTATGCAAAGGCTTTCGATGGTGTGGATCATGACAAGCTATGGA
Source organism: Chrysochloris asiatica (assembly GCF_000296735.1). Lineage (NCBI taxonomy): Eukaryota > Metazoa > Chordata > Mammalia > Afrosoricida > Chrysochloridae > Chrysochloris > Chrysochloris asiatica. Next base: position 184,596 of record NW_006409070.1, read on the forward strand.
CAACATTGTGGATAATGAGTATTCTGGAGCACTTAATTGTCCTTGTATGGAAACTGTACATAGACCAAGAAGCACTTTTCAAACAGAACAAGGGAACACTGAATGGATTAAAATTAGGATCGGTCTGTGCCAGGGTTATATTTGTTCACCATACTTAATTCAATCTGTATGCTGAACAAATAATCCTAGAAGCTGGATTACATGAAGAAAAATGTGGCATCAGGATTGGAGGAAAATCCATTAACTACCTGCAATATGCAGATGATGCAACCTTTCTTGGCGAAAGCGCAGAGGACTTTAAAACTGTAACTGATGAAGATCAAAGACCACACAGTCTTTGGTATGGGTTGCACTTCAATGTAAAGGAAACAAAAGTCCTCACCACTGGACCAGTAAACAACAACCATATAAATGGAGACAAGATTGAAGTTGTAAAAGCCTTCATTTTGCCTGGATCAACCATCAACCCTCATGGATGCAGCAGTCAAGAAATCAAATGTCTTATTACATTAGGCAAATCTGATGCACAAAACCTCTTTAAAGTGTTGAAGAGCAAAGATGTCAGTTTGAGGACTAAGGTGAACCTGACCCAACCAATAGTACTTTCCATATCTCATACACATGTTAAACTTTAACAGTGAATTAGGAAGACCATAGAAGAATTGTAGCATTTAAGTTATGGTGTTGGAGGAGAATATTAAAAGTCTGTGGACTGTCAAAAGAACAAATGTATCTGTGTTGGAATAAGTACAGCCAGATTGTTCCTTGGAAGCCAGGGTGGCCAGACTTTGTCATACTTTGGACATATCAGGATGGACCAGGCCCTGGAGAAGGATATCATGTTTGATAAAATGGAGGATGAGAGAAAAAGAAGAAGACACCCAACAAGATGGTTTGGCACAGTGGCAATTACAGTGGTCTCAAATGTAGCCAAGATTGTGAGGTTGGCCCAGGACTGGGCAGTGTTTTGTTCTGTTGTGCATACGAATTTGTATGTTATGGATCAGTACTGACTTGATGGTGTCTGACAACAACAACAATGACAGGTAATAAAACAGGTTTCATGTTTATTGGTTATTTCTATTGTTGTTAAGTGTCATTGAATTGATTCCGACCCTTAGCAACCCTCTATAGAGTTTCCAAGGAGCGGCTGGTGAGTTTAAACTGCTGACGATGCAATTCATACTGACATGGCCATTGTGTGCCTTAACCCACAGTGCAACACCAGGACTCCTATTTCTATTAATGTATTTATAAAAATAAATTTTAATAGTGGCTGTCTCCTGCAAAGGTACATATCTCTCTGTGTAATTTTTGTATTGTCTGCATTGTTTTTACCACAAATGTACATTACCTTTTCAAATTCATTGTTGTTAAGTGCCATCAGGTCAGTTCCTACTCACAGTATGTTTTTCAAGGAGCAGCTGGTGGCTTTGAACTGCAGACATTATGGTTTGAAGTCCAGTCTGATCCTGCAGTGCCACATAATAAGCAGCTTAATTTAAAGAAAGAAATAATTCTAAATAGCTGTAAAAATGCCATGAGGATGGTTCCTGGCTGCCTCTAAGTTCACAAAGGAGAAGGAAGAGATTTACTATAAAAAACTCAAGGCCAATTCCTATATTGTATCAATTCTTTTATAGTCTTTCTTATTCATTGTCTGACTTTCACAAGCACCCAAAGCTATTGAAAACACCATAGCTTGGCTTAGGTGCACCTTAGTCCTCAAGTTGACAACTTTGTTCTTGAACACTTTGAAGTCTTGTGCATCACATTTGTCTAATGCAATAGGACATTTCATTTATTGACTGCTGCTTTTGTGAATTTTGATGGTGGATCCAAGCAAAATGAAGCCTTTCACCACTTTGCTCCATTTATCATTATTTTACTTATTGGTCCAGTTGTGAGGATTTTTGTTTTCTTTACATTGGGGAATAATGTAAAATGCAGTCTTTGATCTTTAACAGCAGGTATTTTAAGTCTTTTTGTTTCAGCAAGCAAGATTGTTTCATCTGCATATCACATGTTGTTAATGAGTCTACCTCTAATCTTGATGATATGTTCTTCCCATAATCCAGCTCTCGGAGCATTTGCTCAGAATACAGATTGAAAGAATACAACCTTACCTGATGCTAAACCATTTAGTATCCCTTGTTCTGTTTGAACAACTCCTTATGTATAGGTTCCTCATGAGTACAATGAAGTGTTCTGGAATACCTACCTGTTCTTCGCAATGACCCACATAGTTAAAAGTCTTTGCATAGTCAATAAAGCATAAGTAAACATCTTCCTGGTATTTTTTGCTTCCAGCCAAGATCTATCCAATATGAGCAATAATATCCCTAGCTGCATATCCTCTGAATCTGGTTTGACTTTCTGGCAGTCCCTTGTCCAAGGTATATGGACATTTAAAAATTACCTTTAGCTGGTATATGCCGTCAAAGTTGTTATTTTGTTGTTGTTAGGTGCCATGAAGTCAGTACTGACTCATAGCGACCCTCTGCACAATAGAACAAAACACTCATAGCGACCCTCTGCACAATAGAACAAAACACTCATAGCGACCCTCTGCACAACAGAACAAAATACAACACTGCCCTGTCCCGTCAACAATGACATTTCAACTATAGAGGCTTGATGAGTGTGGTAGCTGAGAAGAAACTATTGGGCACTGGGCAATTTGTCTTAAGAGAGAATCATTTTGGTAAAGTTCACAGTATGGGAAACTAAATTGTAGTGCATTAAGGAATGAATCAGAGGTGAAAAAGTGAAGATGACTGATATAGACTGCTTTGTCAAAAAGTTTAATGTGAAAATAAGGAGAAGTAGGAGGTTTGTGGGAAGATTAGTTGAAAATGTAGGAGAAGTGAGTATGTAAATTTCCCGGTAGAGAAAAAAGGGAAGGTATTAAATAGGAAAATATTAAAAATATATAGCAAGGCCTATGTAGGAAGAGTCAAGGCCTGTATAGAGATTCCAGAGTATGTCATCTGAGACACAAAGTGTGAGGGACAAAAAAAAGTAAAGATGGGTTTGTTGTTGTGTACCATGGATTTGATTTAAACTGATAGAGACTCTGGAGTCCTGGTGGGGCGCTGTGGGTTAATGTGCTAGACTGCAACGTCAGTTTGAACCACAAAGTCAGTGATTCAAGCTCATGAATCACTGCTCTATACAAGGTTGCTATGAGTCAGAACTGGCTTCACAGCACTTACTAACAACAGTGACCCTCTTAGAGTAGAACTGTCCCATAGGACTTCCTAAAGTATAATCTTTGTGAGAAGATTGCTAGGTTTTTTTGTCCCACAGAGCAACTGGTATGTATGAACTGCCAATTTTAGTTAGCAGCTGAGCACTTCACCAGTGCACTACTAGGACTGCTTTTGTTGTTGTTGTTAAGTGCTGGTGAGTTGGTTCCAACTCAGAGCAATCCTTGTATAGTGTTTCCAAGGAGCAGCTAGTGGGTCTGAAGTGTGGACCTTGTGGCTCACAGTCCAGTACTGATCCCACAGTGCCACACCAGGAGGCCTCGTTATGGCTGCTGAAATGTTTATTTAATGGGCCCATTTTTATATTCAAATGTATATTCAATTTACCCCTTGTTAGTCTCTGTTGTTGAGTTTTAAACATTCTTTTTAAGCATTTTCTGGCTATTAAACCTTCTCTGGTACATGGTTTTCAAATATTTTTTTTTACATTCTCCAGATTGTCTTTTCACTTTTTGATGATAACCCTTAATGCACAAAATTGTGAACTCTTGATCTATTTTTTCTCTCATTGCTTGTGTTTTTGGCATCATATTTAAAAATTTATTGCTTAAAGTAATTTATGTTTATATATGCTTTCTGAAGTCTTTATGCTTTTAGCTCTCCTATTTAGTTCATGGATTCATTCCCCCCCCCCC
>NW_006409070.1:190370-191829 GCF_000296735.1 Chrysochloris asiatica
AAATGGATTGGCCAGGTGGCATCATTGATGGACTCAAGTGTGGCAGCGGTAGTGAGGTTGTCCCAGGATCAGACACTGTTTCGTTCTGCTGTGCATGGTTCCGACTCGATGGCACCTGACAACAACAACAACAACCAGTTATAGGCTGAAGATGGGAAGCCACTGTGTCTTATCAATCTCATTAAGGGTCTTCCTCTGTTTCACTGACCTTCCACTACCAAGCAACATATCCTTCTCCATGAACTGATCCCTCCTGATAACATGCCCAAAGTACGTGAGAGAAGGCTCCCTAGCCTCGCTTCCAAAGAGCAATCCTGCTGCATTTCTTCCAAAACAGATCTGTTATTTCTTTTTTAAAAATAAATGTTTTATTGTGTATTGTGTGATATTTTACATAGTTTTACATTCATTCTATCATACATCGTTTCATTGCCATAGTTACCATCCCATCCATGCATCATCACTCATCCAAAGGGTATACCCTGCAAGCTTGCCCTCCCATCTCTTCACGTCATTCTCTCTGTCTCTGTCTCAGGCCTCACTGCTTCTCTGGGTGGGGTCCCGCTCTCCGCTCTTCTCCATTGATGGTCCCAGGGCCCTCCGCTCCTAGACTGAAAGGTTAGTCACTCCCCTCCTTGCTATAAAATATCCACCTTTTTATTTCCAGTCCTCACATTCAGTCCTGGTAATAATTATTCACCACTGCATTACAAGAGATCCATCTGCATTTCTTTTCATTAGCCCTTCCTAGACAGGTTGGATACTACTCACTGGAGATGCTACCATCCTCCCCGCCCTGTGGATCTAGGTTCCCTCTTGAAAGCTTGTAAACCAGTCACTTCTTACCTTTGTATCCCTTCCCCCATTTTGGGTAGCCAGTGTTCAAGTTGCCCATCCCTATCTACTCTTTGTGCGGAAGGATTGGGAATAATTCTTGGAGCAGGGATGTGTTTCCTCTTTTGAGCTACTGCATTTATAGGTGCAGGTCAAGTTTATCAAGTTGTATCAGATGACGTTTTTTTTTTCCCTCTTCTCTCTTCTTCGGGTTGAGGTCTGTTCATCCAGTTATTGAAACCAGGTCAAGTGGGTATCATCTGCAAGTGTGGGTGTTCTTGCGTCTGTCCGTCCTCTTCTTATCAGCTAGTTGCTTCACTCTCCACTCTAGTTGTCTGTGGCTGTGTCACTGACTCTGAGTCCATGAGTCCCCAGGTCTTGCCTCACTGCTGGCTGACCAGGTCTCCACCCGGATTCACAGTAGTCAACTGAACGATGCAGGGCTTAGCTTGCCGCTTCATTGATGTTCTTCGGTTACTTCTCTTTATGGGTGACGTGCGTTGTCGCCAATCAGAGTGTGTATTACCATTGTGTTATATAGTCTTGGAAGAGGATTTGCACTGAGAAGACCCAACCTCTTGATGTTTCCTGGGCAAGCAACTTGCTTGTTCTTGTGGTAACAGTC
>NW_006409070.1:193154-194249 GCF_000296735.1 Chrysochloris asiatica
AACAACAACAACAACAATGGCTAGTGCAGATCTGTTATTTCTGGCAGTCCATGATATAATCAATATTCTTGGTCAGTATCATAATTCAAATGTATCAGTTCTTCTCTAGTCTTCCTAATTCATTGTCCAACTTTCCCGTGCACTTGAGATAATTGAAAATACCATGACTTAGATCAGCAGCACCTTAGTTCTCAGAGTATTTTGCAGAAGCTTTGCCCGGTACAATATGCAATTTGTTTTCTTGACTGGTGCTTTCCATGAGCATTGATAATAAATCCAAGTAAAATGAAATCTTTGACAACTTCATTTTTTGTTTTGTTTATTGTGACATTATTTATTGATCCAGTTGTGAGGATTTGTGATTTCCTTATATCTTAGCAATACTTTCTTGTAATCCTTGAGCAAAGGATATATTTCCATTTATTTCAGTAGTTAGTTCTTTCAGCAGTGATTTACAGTATAAAGATCTGTCTTCTTCTTGGTTAAATCTATTTCTGTATTTTGTTCTTTAGATATAAAAGAATGGCTTCTGAATTTTCTTTCCAAATTCTTGTTACTATTGCATATAAACATTACTTATTTCTCTGTGTTGACCTTGCACCCTACAGCTTTCTGAATTTGTTTAATAGTTGTAGTAGCTTTTTTGTGAGTTCCTTGAAATTTCTATATACAATATCATGTCATCTGTGCATAGAGTCAATTTCAGTTCCTTTCTTATTTGGATTGCTTTTATTCATTTTGCATAATTGTTTTGGCTAGGTCTTCTAGTACAATGTTAAGTAGCAATTATGAACGTAAATAAATTTTTCTTGCTTTTTATTTTAGGGGAAAATTTTCAGCCTTTCACCATTGAGTATGATGTTCTTTCAATGGCCATGTGGTTTTTCATAAATACCCTTTTTCATGATGAGGAATTTCCTTTCTATTCTTAGTTTGCTGAGTACTTTGTTACATAAACATATTCTATTTTGTCAAATGTCTTTTTTGCATTGATGTAATCATGTGGCTTATTTCCTTCATTCTATGAACTTTGAGTGATAGGATAATATCCATGCGCCTACAGGGAAGCCCAGTAAATACCACTATTATTCAAAT
>NW_006409070.1:196553-219279 GCF_000296735.1 Chrysochloris asiatica
GTGGAGGGTCAGAGAAAAAGAGGAAGACCCCTAACGAGATGGATTGACCAGATGGCATCATTGATGGACTCAAGTGTGGCAGCGGTAGTGAGGTTGGCCCAGGATCGGACACTGTTTCATTCTTCTGTGCATGGGGTCGCTATGAGTCGGTTCCGACTCGATGTCACCTGACAACAACAACATGAACATTGTATTATTACACATTGTTTGTCTTTCTTATGTTGAATCACCTTTGCTTGGATTTCTGCCGTAAATCCCAGTTGGTCATGATATATAATCCTTCTACTATGCTGTTGGATTTTGTTTGCTAGTATTTTCCATCTATATTTATAAGTGATACTGCTCTATATTATTTTGTTTTTTTGTGCTCTCAATTTGGCTTGAAATTTATAATTTTTAAAAATCATTGTAAGTAAATGGTTTCTGTTTCATTAATTTTCTCTAAGCTCTTTATGTTTTCTTTTTTATTGATTCTTAAAGTGTATTTAAAATGTTTTTACAACTGCTTTAGTTTTCATTTGCTTTCCTTTCCCTAGTTTTGCAGTTGAATCTTAGCATATTGATTCAAGATACCTCTTCTAATTGAAGTGTTTAATATACATTTTTGAAGCATTACCTTAAATGTAGCAGTTCATGAATTTTCATATGCTGTTTTTATTTTCATTCAGTACAAAATAGTTACAAATTTTTTTGTGTGTGATTCCTTCTCTAATGGGTGACGTATTCCAAAGTGGTGTTTCTTAATTTCCACATATTTGGTCATTTTTAAATACATGTTTCTTATCATTTTACTGTGATCAGCAATTCTGTAGTATTTCAGTCCTTTTGAATTTATTAAGATCGATTTTAGTGGATTACTGTATGACTGTCTAGGTAAATGTTACTTGTATACTTGATTTTTTACTCTAGTTGGGTGGCATACATATGGAATAACATACATGACTCCTGGTCTGGCACTGTAGGGATCAGTATTGGGCTGAAAACCATAAGGTTGGTCATTCAAACACACCAGCTGCTCCTCAGAAACCTTATACAGGCTATTGTGAGTCAGAACCGACTCCACTGCACTTAGCAATAATTGTTTGCATAAGTTTAGGATCAAAACCAATTATTTAAAAAATAATGGCCAATTTTTTTCTAATTTAGATGAAAATTATTAACCCACAAATTTAAGAAGTTCAATAAATCTCATGAATAAAAACCATGAATTAAAAAACCACACTTAGATAAGATACATTCAAATTGCTAAGAATCTATGATAAAGTAAAAAAATTCAATACATAAAGAGAAAATGTTCATTATTTATGGAAATATAAAAAATAAGGATGACAGCTTTGTAAGCCAGAAGACAGCAAAATATCTTTAAGTATTTAAGGAATAATGGTTGACCTAGAATTCTCTATCCAGCAAAGACAGATATGATGGTGTTAAAAAAAAAACAAAAAAACTACATTGACAAATTCTGTTATCATTTAATTCAATTTTCCTATGAACTTTTAAAGCTTACATATATGTAGAATTCTATACTCAGCAAAAATGTCTTTCAAATTTAAAGATAAAATACTTTTTCCAGATCAAAAATGTGATTTCATCACATTTTCCCTCTTCCCAACTCAAAAATATCCACATCCTAATTCTAGCATACTGTGAATTTTTTACCTGAAATAGCAAAAATCACTTAACAAATATGATTAAGTATCTTATAAAGGGAAGATTATCCTGGATTATCTGAGTCCCCCATTGCAATGATAAGGGTCCTGGTGAAGAGGAGGCAGGGTAGTCAGAGAAGATGAAGTGATACAGGAAATAGCAGGAGATGAGGAAATGTGAAGAGAGAAGCAGAGCTTTGAGTGATGTTGCCTTGAGCCATGGAATGCCCACTGAAAAGGTAAGGAATAGATTCTCCAAAAATAATGAATCTTTGCCAATATGTTAAAGCCTTGTGAAGGCCAGTACCAGTCCTAAATCTCTGGAATTAAAATCTGTGTTTTTCTAAACCACTGAATTTAAGTCTTAATTTGTTACATTAGTAATAGAAAACTTACACTGATTTTGGTACGAGGAAGTGATGTGCTACCATAACAACTACATAAAGATGTAGCAGTGATTTTGGAATTAGGAAGTGACCAAAAACTGAAAGGATTTTGAGGGGCATGATAAAAACCCTATTCTTTGAGCAGTTTGTAGGATTATGGATGTTGAAGTCCTTTGATTAGGACTCAGAAGGAGATAAGGATAATGGTACAGAAAATCTGTACTGTTTCAGAGACTACTTGAAGTGTCATCAACAGACTGTTGGGAGAACATGGATGTTAAATGCAGAGCTTGAAAGGGCTAAGAGGGAAATAAAGAGTTCCTTGCTATATAGTTGCATAAAGGTTCGTTAGTGGAACTGAATGAACTTTGTAAGCAATTAATGTGAATATATAGCTGAGGAGATTTTAAGCAAAACATAGACGGTGTGGCTTAATATCTTCTTGCTGCTTATCATAAAATGTGAGATTAAAGACAGATTAATAAATTAAAAAGAACTTTTTCAGAAAGTCCTGACTTTATGATTTTAGAAATTCTTAGCATATCCAGCTTTCAGAAATGATTGATTCACTGTCAAGAACGTGTGCTCTGCCAAGGAAAACAAGGGTATGACTGGACAACATTTTACTACAGCCTCAAAAGAACCAAAAGGTCAGAAATTTAATCACACAGACGGATCTTTAAAGAGATTAGGTATGCATCCCCTCAGCCATCTCAGTAGAAACCAGGAGTAGGGAAATATGGTCCAGGAAAGATCTCTGGAGGAGCCTGTTAGTTATTGGAGTGGATCTCCATGACATGAACAGGAGACACACAAGGTCTTGAGAATATTGTATCAGAAGAAACACTGACAGCTTGGACTGAGAAAGACAGAGACAGAATGCAAAGAAAGCTGACTGCCAGACTCCTAAAATTATATAGGTCTACAATAGAATGATAAAACTATTTGTCTGCAAACTTGTTACCTTCCATGGAAAAAGAAGTTATGACTCAGAGATTGTTCCACGGGCTCAGAGACTGGAACCATGAGTCCAGAGAGTAGGAACATGGGTTAAGAAGTTGAACTGTGAGCCCTACATAATTATTCCCAGGCTTTGGAACCTACTGGAATTTGCCTGGTTGGATTTCAGACTTGTTTGGAACTGGTAGTGCACCTTTCCCAGTGCCCCCCTCCCACACCCTGCCTGCCTGCTTCACTTTTGATAGAGCATGACTGTACATACTTTTATACCTATACCTATATTCCAAAATGATTATTTTATAAAAGAAAGAAGTCAAGCAAATAGAATACATAGTCTTGTTGCATTTATGTAAAAGGCATTCCACTCTACCTTAAGAAATCGAAGGCATTCAGTTCTAGTTTTGTGGGTCAGCAAACCTGCTCCCTAATTAAGTATATGGAGGCAACTCACTCTGTAAGGAGCTGCCTGCCCGAAGGCTCTCAGTTTTACTCCTTCCTTGGGCCAGGAATCCCAGCACTCTGTCTTGTGCTCTTGGTTCTGTTGCTGTTTCTCCTCTGTCACTCTTCTGCTCCTCTGGTCTCATAGTTGTCACCTGCATTGAGGAGGTTCAGCATGCAGGGATCTTGATGTCCAAAGGATTCTCTCCATCCAGCCTCTTCTTTCTTAATGGTACTGAGATCCCCATTCTTTCATCTGAGATGGCTCATTTTAAACCTAAGTGGGTTGGCAAAATGGACCAATTCCCACATTAGGGTTTGATACGCCCTATTGGCATGGGGAGTTGCAAAGACGTTGGCTAGAAGAGTGATCTCAAGTAATCAGTTCTATCCTCAAACTTTGTTATTTTATATGGAGAAAGTTTATAGATGCTTTTCAAATAAAGGTTAAAATAGTAAAATTATTAGCATACATTCCAGTTTATATTTTATTATAATAGTGTTAACTTGTTTCTTCATTGACTCCCTTTGGCTTTAGAGGTATTATAGCTATGAATCCAACAAAGCCTGAGAAAGGACAGGAAGCAAGGTAATATGTATACAGTCCACTGAACTAGTCACCTGTTGGTGGAATTTCAGGGAGAGCTAGTTTGTTGATGGCTTCTGGATTTTTTCAGTGTAGTAGTTGAGTTGTGGTGAATTCATTCAAAGAGAAGACGTTGGGAGATGAGTAAGGAAATAAAGCAGTAATGGACATAAACTGAAATATGTCAGGAAGAGATGGCAGTTAATCAGTTAAGTTCTAACTTAATGGTTTTTGTTGCTTGTGATATTCCCCTGGGAGATACAGTTACCAGTAACATCTCAGGTTGCTTATAATTTGTGTCTGAAAGTACATATGCAAATGACAAGCTGTGGCACACATAGGAAGGAGCTTTGGAATACAAATCTCACTTGAATTTTGCTTTCAGCACCTGCTAGATGTTGACTGAAAGAATCAGAGATGCCCAGGGAAAGACCCCCTTCATAAGAGATATGACTTTTGCTATTGGGGCATTATAAAGAAAAAAAATTGACTGTCAGTTCCTCCTTCTATGACATGCTCGACTAACCCCCTTCCCTCATGAAACATACATACCTGTAATACATGCACTTTTGAGGTTTCAGTTGAGGCTTTGCCTGTATTTGTCATTTTAGCCTGTCTATTTTGCCATGAAAGTTTAGATTAGCCAAGAAGAATAAAAATTCAAACACAGCCATTCTTTAATTGGTCTTTGAGAGAAAACAGCCAGATGAACCGTAAAACTTTGGCTGTACCAAGGAATTCTGTGTATCTTTATGATATTACTTTGTATTTTCTTTTAGTGAGCTTCAATGATCCCATCATTTAAAGAATGCACCTTTAAAATTAAAAGGTAGGAAGGTGAAATAATAGTGCATAAAGGGGTACAATGTCAACAAGGGCTTTCCTGCTTTGGCAACGGCTCACACTCCTGTTGGATCAATTTGTAACAGTCATCTGTATAGTAGCCTGAGCTGAGATGACAGTGTTAGAAAACAGGTAATAGGAAAAATGCATGAGCTCCGCTTTTGAAAATTCAGTTAATCTCAGTTCAGTTAAAGGCATACATCTCTGTGTGAGATGCTGTGAGAAGTTGGACTTGGTTATAGCAGTATTTTTTGGAAGCAGTGATGCCACAAACTTTCCTGACCTAGTTAAGAGTGGCTCAGAGTAGTGAACTAGAAGTCTTCAAGTGGTAAAACTGTTTCCAGGCTAGTGTGCATTATGATGTCACTAGTAGGCAGGGTCCAACACATAGTTTTACAGGCACTATGACCTATTGCTGGAGTTCTGGTGTCGTGCCATAGGATGAACGCAGGACCGTACGGTCGGTTTGAACAAGGTCAGTGGTTCAAATTCACCAGTTGCTCCTCGGAAACTGTATATAGGGTAGCTATGAGTCAGAAGCGACTCAAAAGCACTTAACAACAAACAATCGCTATTGTCAGCTAGTGGACTATGTGATAATATTTAAGTTCCCCTTGTTTCATCCCCCACCCATAGCTTCTGAAATAATTATTATTATTTTCTTAATCTTTTACATTTATTATAGTATGCTGAAAGCCCATTATGGACTTTTAGATCTCAACAAATACGGGCTTGAATTTTAGCCGTACCATTTACTATCTGGGAAATATGGGAAAGATACCTAATTCTCTCTAGGTATTTTAAAAGTATTTTTACTACCTATACTGCCTGTTGCTGTGAGCCCTAACTAAATTAACAGTGAATCTTTTAAAGTCTTAAGCTCTGTGCCTGAGGCATAGTGGTGGTTATGTGCCTTGGAGTCAGTTCGACTCATAGTGACCCTGCATAGGGTTTTAGAGGCTGTAAATCTTTACGGGAGCAGAAAGCCTCATCTTTCTCCCACAGAACAGCTGGTAGTTTCGAACTGCTGACCTTGTGACTTGCAGCCCAATTCATAACCACTACGCTACCAGAGCTCCTTAGTAAAAGTTAATTCCCTCTGCTCTCCAAGTCCCACACATCTTCAACATAGTTCCCCACTCAGTTGTCAGAGCAACTGCTTCAAAATCTGCCTCATGCTTACTGACGTACACTCCAGCACCCACAACTATTATTATAATATGAATCATTCCAGCAATGCAGTTTCCATGTGTAACTGGAATCCTTCAAATCTTCACCTTTAATATGCTTTTATCTGATCTCTTGACTTTCACTTACACTAATGCTCATGAGATTGCCAAGATTATTGACCCGCAAAATTTGCTCTTAGTTTTTTTCACACTGTGTTTACCAAGAAAAATGTGACTCTAAAGTATCCTAGACAATTATTAGGTGACAACTTCCTAACTTTTAAGATTCCAGTTGCTACTCAAAACCAAAGGCGGTGCCTACCACCTTCCGATAAAGTTTACCTAATGTAGGATGGTTATTATATTCACAATCAGAGCAAGAGAAAATCTGGTATTTGCAATGATCTGTGCCTTCTTTTTACCACCCTCTTGATTGGAGCTTTTGTGATGCAGCTACCATGATCAAAAAGAAAAAGGTTTTTTTTTAGCCATTTATTAAAGCCCACTAGAGGCCACTGTCTTCACAGCTTCCCTCACCATTGTCAAAGGTCCGAAAAGGAGACAGCTGTGAAGTTGAGAGTGCTGTGTGGTACCAGCTGTGATTTTTAAGTTCTCCTGGTTTTCAGTTCTTCATGAAACTAAAACTGTCACCCCTGCTTGATTTTTCACCTGCTAAGTTAAACCCCTAAGGAGCTCTGGTAGTGCAGTGGTTACGAATAGGGCTGTGAACCACAAGGTCAGCAGTTCAAAACTACCAGCTGTTCCGCGGGAGAAAGATGAGGCTTTCTGCTCCCATAAAGATTTACAGCCTCAAAAACCCTGTACAGGGTCGCTATGAGTCGGAACCGACTCCATGGCACACAGCCACCACCAAGATAAACCCCTGCCTTCTGTCCTTTGCATATTTTGTGTGAACAGAATATACATTATTAAAACAAAAATAAATTAAGTAAAATGCAAATAAAAACAAACAGAAGGATGTAGAACACTGTCTTTGAGACCTCTACTATGTCAGTTGACTTATATAATTTTAAGTTTGTATTAAAGCATAATATAAAGATACACATAAAATTAAAAATAATTATGACATAGGACCTGTGGTAGGCTGGGTAATGGTCTTCCAAAATATCCAAATCATAATTCCTGGAATCTGTGCATGTTATCTTAAATGGCAAAAGGGACTTGCAGATTTGATTTAGGGCTTTGCAGATTTAAGGTAAGGCTTTTGATATGGGGAGATTATCTTGCAATATCTAGGTGATTCTTAAATGTAATATCAAGAGAACAACAAAGGAAAATTCGAACAGAAGGAAGAAGACAGTGAAACGACAGAAGCAAGATACTGAGTTTGCTGGCTTTGAAGATGGAGGAGGGGACCCTAAGCTATGGAAGACAATGAATGACAACAAGAAATGCTGGTAGCCTCTTGAAGCTGGAATCGACACTGAACAGCTTCTTCTCTGGAGCTTCCAGAAGGAACCAGTCCTACTGTCTCCTTGATACTAGTCTAGTGAAACTGCTTTAGATTTCTAGAACTATAATATGTTTGCATCATTTTAAGCCACCAAGCTTGTAATTACTGGCACAGTACCAAAGAAAACTAATGCAACATGTATGTTAACAGTCCTCATACATCTGTCAATTTATTGTACTGTGGTGGCTTGCAAGTTGTTGTGATTCTAGAAGCTATGCTACTGGTTTTCAAATGCTGGACAGTTCATCTGTGGTAAATAGGTTTCAGCAGAGCTTGTAGAATAAAAAAGATTGAGAAGAAAGAATGTTACTGTTTGAAGTGCCATCAAGTTGGTTCCAACTCATAGCTACCCTGTATAGGATTTCCAAGGAGCAGCTGGTGGGTTTGAACTGCCAACTTTGTGGTTCACAGACCAGTGCTGATCCTACAGCACCACACCAGGAGTCCAGCCATCACATTAGGGGTGAGGTAATTAATTGTTTGACCAAATATAGCAGGCTAGTTTTTTAAGTTGATAATTTTGTATGACCCATGGATAATGTTATACATTTTGGTATAATAAAGTCCTTGGAGTCCTGATGTGGCGCTCTGGGTTAATGCACCAGACTGCAAAAGCCTTTTGAACTGCAAGGTTGGTGGTTCAAGCTCACCGGCTGCTCCTCGGAAACCCTATACAGGGTCACTATGGGTTGGAATTGACTCGACTGCACTTAACAACAACAATGACAAACCTGGCTTAGAATGACAAATTGAAGAGGAATGGTGTCACATTCATTGTCCCCCCAAAGTTTCAAGATCTGTCTTGAAAGAGTAATGAAAATTGAACATACTTGGAAACAATCCTGTAGACCAGTGCACCATGGAAGCATCAGTCTCCATGAGCTGAAACCAGAAGAACTAGATGGTGCCTGGCTAGCATGACCAACTTCTCTGAAAAGGAATCACATGAGAAGGTTCTGGATAGAGTGGAAGAAAATCTGGAACAAAATTCAAACTCATAAAAGCCAGGCTGGTTGGTCAGATAGAGATTGGTGACACCCTGAGACTGGACTTTAGTCACTGCAAATCCTATGTGGCACCAACCATTCTTCCCCCAGCACACTCGCTCCACACTATTGGGCACTGGTCATACAGAAATCAAAGCCTATACTCACAGTTATGGGGTTTCTTAGGGAGGTTAACAGGTTACACTCTGGGGTCACAAATACTCAGGGTACAGTTGTTTCAGGCACCTGCTGATAAACGCCGATAGAAAACCACTCCACCATATGTCTCAGCCTTCAAGCACTTGGCTCTAGCTCCATGGGCCAGCAAACCTTGCTCTCCCACTTAAGTGTTTAGATGCTCCCCACTCTATCACCAAGCTTCCTGCCCAAAGTCACTCAGCTTTCTTTGTAGACTGGCAGTTCACTGCTCTGTGTCATGCTCTGGTTTTTGGTTATGTTGTTGCTGCTCCTCTGCCACTCCTCCAGTGTTACAGCTTAGGAGGTTCAGTGCTTAGGGATCACGGGGTCCAAAGGACATGCTCGATTCTTCTCTCTTCTTTTTTGACGGTAGTGAAATCCCCACCTCCTGCTTTGAGATGTCTCATTTTATACTCAGGTTAGTGGTTCATGTTTTTTACAATCACAGTGAACTCTGTTAATATCCACATCTGAATCATGCCATCCTATTAGTAGCTTTTCCCACCATCTCTTACCCAGACCCCGCAGAGCAGAATGCAGTTTGGTGGGAGTTACAGACTATGGCTAGAAGAGACATTAGACAATTCACTACACCGCAGTCACCATTGAGCTCTGGACTTGAACTCATCTCCATTGTGCAATTTTCAGCACAGTGATTGATAGGCATATGGTGGAGACAACAGTATTAGTGAGGTATGCACACCACAGAGTCATCAACCATTGGATTTCAAAAGGGAAGCATTTACTTAGTGAAAAAATTCAGAAGGATTGAGAAAGGAGAAGGAATGGAAACAGGAAATAAAGGAGGACATGGGATAGGAGATGTCATATTGAGGGGATTACAGTCATTCAGATGAAGTGTATGGTTTGTTGGATGTAAAGCTGGTGTGTTGCTCTGTAAACCCTCATGCAATTCACAATAAAAAGTAGAAAAAAAAAAGATCTATCTTGAAATACACTGCTGTAATAGCTATCTGTAATAAGATAATATCTATAAGCCTGTAAGGAAATTTAATGATGATTAAATTGAAGACTTCTACCAATTTCTTCAAGGAGCTCTGGTAGTGTAGTGGTTATGAATTGGGCTGTTAATCTCAAGGTCAGCAGTTCGAAACTACCACAGGAGAAAGAGGAGGCTTTCTGCTCCCGTAAAGATTCACAGCCTCTGAAACCCTGTACAGGGTTGCTATGAGTCGGAACGAACTCCACGGCAGACAACAACAACAACCACCAATTTCTTCAGTCTGAATTTAATTAAACATGCAGTCAAGATGCATGGATAATTAGCGACTGGAATTTGAAATTTAGTAACAAAGAGAAAGGAACATTAGTTGGAAAACATAGCCTTGGTTATAGAAATGATGCTGGAGATTGCATGATAGCATTTTGCAAGACCAATGACTTATTCATTGTAAATGCCGTATTTTTCATCAACATAAACAGCACCAGATGGAACACACAGGGATCAAATGGATTAGCTCTGTGGGAAGAGACAATGGAACTCAGTAGCATCAGCCAAACAGGCCCAACAACTGACTTTGGAATAGACTACCAATAGATCGTATGGAAGTTTAGGCAGAAGACGAAGAAAATTAAAAACTAGTCCATGAGAGTCAAAATATAACCTTGAATATATCTCACCTGGATTTAGAGACCATCTCAAGAATGGAGTTAATTCGCCTGGTGTTGTGCTGTGGGATAAGCGCTGGACTGCAAGGTCAGTTTGAACTACAAGATATGCAGTTCAAACTCATCGTCTGCTCCTTGGAAACCCTATACATGGTTGCTATGAGTGGGAACTGAGTTGATGACACTTATAGACACTAATGATCAAAAATCAGAAAAGTTGTAGGATGACATTAAGAACATCGTACATGAAGGAAGCAAAAGGCCATCACAAAGATAGGAAAGAAAGAGAAGACCAAAGTGGATGTTAGAAGAGATTCTGAAAGTTTTTCTTGAATATACAGTGCTTGTGGTAGTGGTGTGCTATGGAGTCAGTTCTGACTCATAGTGACCCTGAATAAGTTTTCCAAGGCTATAAATCTTTATGGGAGCAGAAAGCCTCATCTTTCTCCCATAGTTTCAAACTGCTGACCTTGAGGTTAACAGCCTGTCTTGTAACAACTACACTACCAGAGCTCCTAGTGAATGTGATGTAGCTAAATCTAAAGGAAGAAATGAGGAAATCAAACGGCTAAATAGAAAATTTCACAGGGAAGTTCAAGAAGATAAAGTCAAATATTACAATGAAATGTGCAAAGACCTGGAGTAATAAAACCAAAAGGGAAGAAGATACTCAACATTTTTCAAATTGAAAGAACTGAAGAAAAAATTCAGTTCTCAGGTTGCAGTATTGAGAGTCCTGGTGTGGCACAGTGGGTTAATGTGCCAAATTGCAAAGCTGTTTGAACTGCAAGGTCGGTGGTTCAAGCTCACTAGCCGCTCTTCGGAAACCCTATACCGGGTTGCTATGGGTTGGAACTGATTCGATGGCACTTAACAACACCAACAATGGACAAAATAACAATTAATCCAGGAAGCATCAAAAGAAGATGGAAGAAATACATAGTTATATCACTAAAAAGATTGGCTATTTTCCAAAACTACCACCATTTCATGAGGTAGCATATGATCAAGAATCAATGGTACTGAAGGAAGACGCCCAAACTACCCTAAAGACAGTAGCTAAATACAAAGCTCTGGGAATTTATGGATTACCAATAGAAATATTTTACTATAATAATGAAGCACTGGAGGTGCTCACTTGTCTATGTTAAGATTTTTGGAAGACAGCTACCTGGCCATCCTATTGGAGGATATCCATATTTGTGCCCATTCCAAAGAGAGATGAATCCATATCCTGTGGAAATCATTGGATAGTATCCTTAAGGTAGCATGCAAGTAAAATTTTGTTGAAGATTATTAAACAATGGTTGCATCAATATATCAGCAGGGAGCTGGCAGAAATTCAAGCCAGATTCAGAAGAGGACTTGGCATGAGATATAATATTGCTGACATCAAATGTGGCTTGACTGAAAGCAGATAAAATAGCAGAAAGATGTTTGCTTATGACAAGACATTCAATGGCATAACTTATAGCAAATTAGGATAATATTGTGAAAAACAGGAATTACAGAATGTTTAATTGTGCTCATGCTGAAGTTGTACATAGAATAAGACAGTTGTAAGAACAGAACTTATTCAACCTGTATGCTGAGCAAATAATCCGAGAAGCTGGGTTATAAGAAGAAAAATGTGACATCAGGATTGGAGAAAGACTCTTTAACAACCTGCGATATGCAGCTGATACAACCTTGCTTGCTGAAAGTGAAGAGGACTTGAAATATTTACTGATGAAGATCAAAGAGAACAGCCTTTGGTATGGATTGCATCTCAATGTCAAGTAAACAAAAATCCTCACCACTGGACCAATAAACAACATTGTTATCAATGAAGAAAAGATTGAAGTTGTCAAGGATTTCATTCTTCTTGTATCAACTATTAACACTCATGGAAGCAGCAGTCAAGAAATCAAGTGACGTATTGTGTTAGGCAAATCTGCTGCACAAGACCTTTTTAGTGTTGAAGAGCAAAGATGTCAGTTTGAGGACTAAGGTATGCCTGACCCAAGCCATGGTATTTTCAATAACCTTCTATGCATGTGAAAGCTGGAGAATGAATAAGAAAGACTATAGAAGAATTGATGCATTTGAGTTATGGTGTTGGAGGAGAATATTGAAAGTACCATGGGCTGCCAAAAGAATCAACAGATCTGTGTTGGAGGAAGTGCAGCTAGAGTGCTCTGCTCCTTGGAGTCTAGGATGGCCACACTTCCATCTCTCATACTTCAGGCATATTGTCAGGAGGGACCAGCCACTGGAGAAGGATATCATTTTTGGTAAGGTAGAGGGTCAGAGAAAAAGAGGTATATCCCCAGAGAGGTGGATTGGCAATAGGGCAGCATCAATGGACTCAAGTGTGGCAATAATAGTGAAGTTGGCCCAGGGCCGGGCAGTGTTTCGTTTTGTTGTGCATAGGGTCGCTATGAGTCGGTACTGACTCGATGGCACCTAATACCAACAACAAAGAACAGAACAAGGGGATTCTTCACAATTTAATATCAGGATAGGTGTGATTTATGGTTATATTCATTCACCATATTTATACAGCTTGTTTGCTGAACAAATAATCCACGAAGTTGGACTATGTGAAGAAGACTGTGGCATCAGAATGGAAAGAAGGCTCATTAACATTCTGTGATATGCATACGACATAACTTTGCAGAAACAGAAGATAACTTGAAGCACTTGCTGATGAAGATCAAAGAGTACAGCCATCAGTATGGATTACAGCGCAATGTAAAGAAAACAAAAATCCTCACAACTGCACTGATAAACAACATTATGATACAAGAAGAATAGATTGAAGTTGGTAAGAACTTCATTTTACTTGGATCCACAATCAATGGCCAAAGAAGCAGCAGTCAAGAAATCAAATGACATATTTCATTGGGCAAATTTGCTGCAAAAGACTTCTTTAAAGTGTAAAAGAGCAAGGATGTCACTTTGAGGACTAAACTGTGCTACCTGACTCATGACATGGTGTTTTCATTCATCTCATATGTATATGACATGTGAACAGTGAATAAGGAAGACTGAGGAATAATTTGTGCATTTGAATTTTGGTGCTGGTGAAGAATATTCAAAGTAACATTGATTGCCAGAGGAACAAACAAATCTGACCCAGAAGAGGGACAGCCTGAATGCTCCTTGCAAGCAAGAATGGCGAGACTTCATCACACCTACTTTGGACATGTTATCAGGAGGAATCAGTCTCTGGAAAAGGACATCATGGTTGGTAAATGGAAAAGGACATCATGCTCGGTAAAGTAGAGAGAGGACCAATGAAAAAGAAGAAGACCCTTAATGAGATTACTTTGAACAGTGACAGCAGTAGTGGGTTCAAACATGACAATTGTGAGGCTGATGGGGGATAGGGCAGTGTTTTGTTCTGTTGTGCACAGGGCCCTTCTGGGTTGGAGCTGATTGAGAGCACTTAACAACAACAACAACAACAACAACAACATTTATCTGTTGAAAAGAATATAGGCCAACACTAGTCCTGAGAGCAATGTTAAATAGAAACAATGCGTAGGTAGTCATCTGCTCTTTTTGCTTTATTTGTGACATCAGGTTAATAAAGAGCGACTGCCAGCTTGATGCGTCTGTCATTTCCAACTCCTTGTCACCCACTTTATTACAAAACCATCTAGAGAGCAAGTCTGCTATTGTCGAATTTTAGACTTTTCTTGTGAATCCTACTCAATTGAATCCCGCTTGCAAGCATCATTTTATGATGGAGACAGCTTGTCCAATTGTGACAGCTAAAGAAAGCTTGGTGCTGACAGATTCCGACCCCCACGTTAACCTCCATATCTCTTACATAAGTTTTGAGAAGTGGCTGACTCTCTTAGTGATTGCCCAGTCAGCTCATTCTTCTTCAGGTGAATGACTCACAGCTGTGTATGCATTCTTTTGGGAACATTTCCCCACACGTACACAGTTTCTGAGTCATGGTGATAAGGCCTTCTAAACAACACATTACAGATAGTCCCCAGGTTACAAACTTGTAACTTATATATAAACATGCTTTTGAATGAATCCTTGTGAAGCCTATTACATTACAATTTTGAGATATGTACAATGGTTCATAATAACAAATGGGATACTACTTTGCAATGTGCACCAAAACATTATTATATTAGTACTATAGTATTCTGTTAAAGATGTGTTGGTGTATCCAGAATGGTTTCTTTAATGTTTTTCTGTAAAGAAAGGTACACTATATACTATACCAGGGTAAGTAAAAAAAAAACATAGTTCCAGTTCATACATGCACAGGTTCATTCCGATGATAGTGTTTAGCATGTCTCTGTGAGCAGTAGATGATTGCAGACAGATTCTCTCAGTAACACACCTGTCTTAGTCTTATTAGGATGTCTTCTTAAAAAAAAAAAAAAAGATCCAATTAAAACTGGCTTCTAAGGGCATCCGCTGGGCCAGTTCAGTTCAAAGCAGAGAGATCAGCTCAGAAGGTGATGGAGGTAACTGGTTTTTTTTGGGATTCCCAAAGAAGTAAGCTTAATAGATTTTTTTGGAAGGACACTGGACAATAATGGGTCTTATGAAGAAGTCTTAAGAAAATTGAAGACTGCTTTGGTGAGGAAAAGTCTAGGAAAGCTTTGCTGAGAAATTTGTTTACACCTTCCTTTGAGGGTAGCAAGGGCTGCCCTATAGGAGTTTCATTGGAAAAACTTAGCGTAGTGGTTATGAATCGGGCTGCGAACCTTAAGGTCAGTGGTTTGAAACTACCAGCCGCTCTGCGGGAGAAAGATGAGGCTTTCTACTCCCGTAAAGATTTACACCCTCGGAAACCCTGTACAGGGTCGCTATGGGTCGGAACCGACTCAATGGCACTTAACAACAACAACAGTCTACCCTATAGCTCTGATCTTGCCCCTTCAAACTTTGTTTTGTTCCCCAAACTCAAAGAGCATTCAAAAGGAACACAATTTGAGTCCCTTGAGGATACCAAAATTCCCAAACTGCTGTTTTGATGTAGTGTAAATTGAAGAGCAGAGTTCTTTGGGAAAATGTTGTTGTTGTTGTTAAGTGCTTTTGAGCCGATTCCGACCCATAGTGACCTGGTATAGGGTTTCCATGGAGCATCTAGTGAGCTTGAGCTGCCGACACTGCGGTTCAAACTGACTTTGCAGTCCAGCACATTGGTCCACAATGCTGCATGGAAACAGTCCTCAGAAGTGTATGCATCTTGAGGGAGGATATGTTGATAAATGCTATATCACATTTTGATATTTTTATTTAATAAAGGTTTCTGTGATTTCGTAACAATACATTTTTACTTACCCTCATATATTAGGACAAACGTTTGACTAACTGATGTTGTTAGTTTTGTCCAGTTGGTTAGGACCCATAGCGACCTTATGCACAACAGAAGGAAATGCTGCCTCATCCTGCATCATTATCACAATTATCACCAAGTTTACACCCTTTGCTGCTATCACTGTATCGGTCCATCACGTTGGGGGTCTTCCTCTTTTTCTCTGTCTACTTTACCAGTGTGGAGCCCATGACATGCTGGTTTAAAAGGATGGCTGATACAGGGCTTAAGCCTACTGGAACCTAACCCCAGTGTCATATGCATATGAATGGGGGTGAGTCCAAGGAAGAAGACAAGATTGAACTTGAGTGTTTTAAAAGGTTTATGTGCTTGACTGCCTTGTGGGTATTGGTTTCTCCTGCTTATTATAATAAAGTAGAGTCCTAGTGTGGTGCTGTAGGATACTGTACTGGACCACAGTGTTGGTTTGGACCACAATGTCTACAGCTCAGACTTACTGGCTGCTCCTTGGAAGTCCTATACAGAGTTGCAACTGACTCCATAGCAGTTAACAACAACAACTACTACTTGACCAAGCATGATGTCCTTCTTCAGGGACTGGTCCTGTCAGAACTGTGAGAGATGAAGACGAAGTCTTGCCGTCCTGACATATAAGGAGCATTCTGGCTATACTTCATCCAATACAGATTTCTTTGTTCTTTAGGAAGTCCATGGTACCTCTCCCTTCCCAGGTTTCCTTTCACAAAACAAAAACAAAAACAAAAACAAACAAACAAAAAAACTGTAAGAGGGGAGAAGGCAGGAGGCAGACAAGCCAAGGCTGGGTTCATATTAGAAAGGGTCAAGGTGATGAGGAACAAGTGTTCGGGTCCCAAGGGAGGACTGTTCCGGGCCTGGAAGGAGGTCAATAGCCTAGAAACCTGGTTTCCCACACACAGACCCCTGGATGTACCCCAGAAGGGCTGGGCGTGCTGTTGGGGCTCCCCCAGGACCATGGTGTCCCAGGCAGGCAAGGACCATCAGGACACTTCTCTGCTGATCAGCCATCAGCTTCTTCAGAAAGGGCTCCAGCAGGTCCTTGTCCCTGATGCCCACAAACTTGTCTACCATGTCCCCATTATTGATGGCCAGCATAGTGGGCACAGCAGACACCTTATACTCAATGGAGTTTGCCTTGGCCATCACGACCTTCCCATGCTGGTTGGCCACTACCTTCTCTAACCTTAGCTCCAGGATCGTGCTGGGGCCACACCACTGTGTATGGAAATCCTCAACCACTGGGGTTTCACTGTTGATAGCTTGGTTCTAAACATCAGTCCCATCCTGGATGGTGGTATGTCATCCAGTCTGGGCTGGGTGTTACTGCCAGGCCACCAGGATGGCACTGTCAATCTGGATGGCTCCAGATGTGAGGGGTGCCCATCGACCCTGAGGGGGCTTCCTAGAGTTGACAGAGTACAGAAACCTCCTCAGAAGTCACGGAGCCATCACCTTGCATCTTAAGCAGAAGGATACACAGATGGATCCTCTCTGCTCATCAAGGGCGTGCCTGACCTGATGTCAATTCCTTAGGGCTAATTCTATTAATGTCACTTCCCGAAACTGGGAACCAGAAGCACATTTCTCCGTGCCTTGAAAGGTGGGTCAGATTTTCTGACAATGAGATTGTGGAGAGAAACCACTGCTAAAGGACTTAGATGTTGATGGGGGACTGGAAGAAAGAACCCATGGTACTTTTTAAATAATCTTCTCCAACAACATAACTCAAATGCAACAATTCTTCTATTGTCTTCCTTATTCATTGTCCAACTTTAACGTGCATATGTTATTGTTGTTGTTAAGTGCTGTCAAGTTGGTTCAGACTGACAGGGACCGTATATAGGGTTTCTGAGGAGCAGCTGGTGAGCTTGAACCGCTGACCTTGTGGTTCAAACCGCCCTTGCAGTCCAGTGCATTAACCTGCAGCACCACACCAGGACTTCATGGATTGAGTCAGGCATGCTTTCGTCCTCAAACTGACACATTTGATTTTCAGCACTTTAAAGAACTCTTGTGCAGTTTTGTCTAATGCAATATTTTTTTTTGATTTCTTGATTGCTGCTTCCATGACTGTTGATAGTGGATCCATGTTAAATGAAGTCTTTTGACAACTTCAGTCTTTTCTCCATTGCTCATGATGATATTTATTAGTACAGTGGTGAGGATTTTCTTTTTTTTCTTTACATTGAGGTGCAACCCATACTGAAGAATGTGGTATTTAATCATCATTAATAACTATTTTAAATCCTCACAGGTTGTTAATGAGTATTCCTCTATTCCTGATGCCATGTTTTTTTCATATAATCCATTTTCTAGGATTATTTGCTCAGCATACAAAGTGAATGTTGTTGCTTTTGTTAAGCGCCATCGAATCAGTTCCAACCCATAGAGACTCTATATAGGGTTTTCAAGAAGCCGCTGGTGAACTTAAACTGCTGACCTTGCAGTTCATAGAGACTTTGTAGTCCAGTGCATTAACCCACAGCACCACACCAGGACTACACAAAGTGAACAAGTATGGTGAAAAACTACAACCCTGGTGCATCCTTTTTAGATTTTAAACCATCCAGTATCCCCTTGTTCTGTTCAAACGACTTTCTTTTCATCTATGTACAGTTTCTTCATGAGCACAATTACATATTCTAAATTTCCCCTATCTGCAATGTAGCCTATAGCTTGTCATGATCCACACAATTGAAAGCCTTTGTATAGTCAGTAAAGCACAGGTAAACATCTTTCTGATGTTCTTTGCTATCAGCTAAGATCCATTTGACATCAGAAATGATATCCTTCATTCCATGTACTCATCTGAATCTTGCTTGAACCTCTGTCCATGTATTGTCATAGCCATTTTGTATTATCTGTAGCAAAATTTAATATATATGTGATGATTATATTATCCAAAATTTTCCCCATTCATGTGGGCCACCTCTCTTTGTAATGGACACAAATACGGATCTCTTCTAGTCTGTTGGCCAGGTAGCTGTCATCCGAATTTCTTGGCATAGATAAGTAAGTGCCTCCAGTGCTGCATCAGTTTGCCGACAGATTTCAGCTTGTAGTCTTATCAATTTCCAGACCCTTATTCTTTGTCAATGCCTTCTGTGCAGCTTGGACTTCTTCCTTCAGTACCATTGATCAGATGCTACTTCTTGAAATGGTTGAACATCCACCATTTCCTTTTGGTACAGTGACTTTGTGTATTCCTTCCACTTTTTGACTTTTTTTTTTTTTTACATCAATCAATATTTTGCTTACGTTGTGCCATCGAGTCAGTTCTGACTTGCAGCAACTCTGTCCACAGAACCCTTCAATATTGCAAGTCAAGGCTTAAATGTTTCTTCACTTCTTTCAATTTGAGAAATGTGAAGCATGTTTTTCCCTTTTGGTATTCCAACTCTAGTTCTTTGCATATTTCATTATAATACTTGACTTTGTCTTTTCAAGATGCCCTTTGAAATTGTTTGTTTAACTCTTTTACCTTTTTGTTTTACTTTATTTAGTATATCTGCATTGGAGAGCAAGTTTCAGAGTCTCTTGTGACATCAGTTTTGGTATTTTCCTTCTTGTTTGTCTTCTTTCTTTTGTTTTCTTCCTGTGTGATGTTCTTGATGTCATCCACAACTTTTCTAGTCTTACATCATTAGTGTCTAAGGCATCAAATTTGTTCTTAGTAAATTCATGTGGTATATGGTCAAGGTTATATGTTGGCTTTTGTGGATTTGTTTTCACTTTTTTCAGCTTCAACATGAACTTACATATGAACAATTCATGGTCTGTTCCATAGTCTGCCCCTGACCTTGTTTTGGCTGATGATATGAAGTTTTTCTGCCATCTGTTTCCACAGATGTAGTCAGTTTGATTTCTGTGTATGCCATCTGGATATGTCTTTTATCTTATTTAGAAAAAGTATCAAACATGCAATCAAGACATATTGATAATTATTGGTGATTGGAATGCAAAGATTGGAAACAAAGAGGAATAATCAGTAGTTGGAAAATATGGCCTTGGTGATAGGGATGATGTTGGAGATCGTATAATCGAATTTTTCAAGGCCAAGAACATATTCCTTGAAAATACCTTTTTAAACAAGTGTTGTTGGTGTTGTTAAGTGCCATTGAGTCAGTTTTGACTCATAGTGACCCTGTAGAGGGTTTCCTATTAGCAACTTATTAGCTTGAACTGCCGACCTTGCAGTTCAAACCCACATTGCAGTTCAGTACATTCACCTGCAGTGTCATACCAACTGACATTAGATAAGAGCTATTAAACTTTAGGCAGACTTAGGCAGGAATGTAACTCATTCGTAATCTGGAACTGGAACTGTATTTTCTTCAACAATCTAGTTTGGATAACTCTATTTCAAAAACGTCTCAGAGAGCTGGTAGGAGGGAGCCGAATGGGTACTGCTGCTTACCTAGTTGTTACAGCATTTTTCTGTTGCTTTAATTTTAGTTCCCTGCTGCACTTTGTTCCTGTGCAATAATGGATGCTCTGTTAGGTGCTCATTTTACCACCCACAAATCACCTTTTATTCTAGATCAAAAGCAAAGGAAATTTCCTTCTACCCAGAAACCTGGGGTTGTTAAATATTTAATGTTAGGAGTTAGAATGTATACTTTTTGGAGGGTTGAAAATGTGATTTTCCTTTTGCTGTCCCATTTTATTAAATAGGAGCTTTCTATTAGTGCATCACCTCTTATGACTCCCCCCCCCCCCCCCCCCCAATAACATACTGATTGGAATATTGCGTTACCTTTTGGGTGACATTTGATTGACATTGCTAAAAATAGTCATTTGTTTAAATTTTCTCATCTTTGGAAGATAATTTTATGACTTCTGAATGGCACATCCCAGAATGAAGTCAAGTAAGGTTGCAATACTGATCTTTGGGAATATAGCACTATCAGCCTCTAAGGGCATATGATGCATTCAAGCCTGGGTTCACAGTAAGGGTTCTTACCTCTGTGCCAGGTTGAAGTCATCAGTCTTTGTTTTCTAACACTGAAGAGCTGTTGAGGAGAAAAATTCATGGTCTCTTTTGATTTAAAATTACAAAAACAAAAACTAGTTGCTGTCAAGTCAGTTTTGTTTATGGCATTCCCATATGCATCATATGTTCCATAGGGTTTTCAGTGACTGATTTTTCAGAAGTAGGTTGCTTGCTTCTGAGGTGATTCTGGGTAGACGCCTCGCTGTTGATTAGCAGCTGAGCGTTAACCGCTTTAGCCTCTCTTCTGGTAAGGGTCTATATTAATTTATTGCTCTGCAACTATATTACTAGTCATTTAGCAGATTCTAGCAACTCATATATTACCTCACAGTTTCTGTGGGTCAGGATCCTCAGACAGACTGAGCTTGGTGCTCTGTTTCAGGCTCTCATTAATTGTGATCAAGGTGTCAGCCCCATTAGTGGTGCAGCTAGGGGAGAACCTTTCTAAGCTGATTTGGTTGTTGCACTATCAGACTGAGGGCCTCACTCAGTTCCTTGTTGACTATCCTCACTTTCTTGACTAAGTACCAATGTTCTTTGCCACATGAACTTCTCTACTGAGTAGTTACTTCATCAAAGTTAAAAGGGAGAGAGTCAATAGAGAGACTTTGCTAGGAAGCTGGACCTTCCAATCTATGTAAGATGTCCATGTCAGTGACATTCCATCACCTTTGTTGTAGTCTACTGACTAGAAGCAAGTCACAGGTCTACACCCAAGGGAAAACAATTATATAACAGCATGCATATCAGGATCCAGGATCATTGAGGGTCATAGAGTCTGTCTGCCATAGGTTTCCAACAGAGAAGGAAGTTATGAGATTACTGAGAATTCTAATTTTTAGCTTACCCAAGAATATTCATGAGTATGAATTGTCATTTTAAATTTAGGAAAATTATGTAACAATACATTACAAGGAATAATAATTTTAACCATGCCTGACATGTTGTTGCTGTTGTTAAGCGCTGTTGAGTTACCTCTGACTCATAGAGACCCTGTATAGAGTTTCCGAGGAGCAGCTGGTGAATTTGAACCACCCCAACCTTGGGGTTCAAGTTGGCCTTGCAGTCTAGTGCATTATTCCACAGCGCCACACCAGGACATCTGTATGGCTTGTTGTTGTTGTTTACTGCTGTAGAGTTCGTTCCAATTCATAGCGACCCTGTATAGGGTTTCTGAAGAGTGCCTGGTGAGCTTGAACCACCAACACTGTGGTTCAAATGAATTTGCAGTCCAGTGCATTAACCTGCAGTTCCTAAGGAATAAAACTGATGTTATGTTTACAAGTCCCTTTGTCCATAAGAAACTCACGACAGCTCTGTGAAGAAGATAAAGAAGACATTTTCACGTTAGAGAAGTAGAAAATCATGGTAACAAAAGTAGTCACTGCTAAGACTGGGCTTCACATTTGATGCCCTTTCTGCCATACTTTTTCTCTTGGTTTCTTTGGAGATGTGAAGACCCTGCCATGAAATTCCAGCAGACCCAAGGCAGACTGGCTTTATCAAGCCCTTTATGCCAAAGTACAGTTATGGGATTCTTTTGCCTTTTAGTTTTACTTAAAAGTCTAAGCTTAAAGGCTATGGTTTCCAGAGTCAAGTATTTTTGTTACGATTTATTAAACACTGTAGTGCCCTGCCCTACATCCTCTCATCCCTACCATGTCTCTTTTTCCTATTATCTGGATATTTATCTTTTATGTCTCTAACCTGTTTGTTTTGCTACTTCTTAAATTTTTAGTTCTGGGTATCATATGTTGACTTTCCACTACGTAAGACGAAGACTTACCTCTCATAAGCTCTCCTGCTCCACCATTGCAGTATACCACACAATCACACAGTTGTATGTACACATATGTCCTACCACAATCCCTCCAATAAATTGACAGCAAATTTAGGCTAGAGTATTTTTGTGTTTATTATGCCTGTTGACAGACATTATTTCTGAAGTTTACTGAGCCATATACTAAATTCAGGTGACTTTTACAATTTGTGGTTTGTTTTCTTCTGGAGTTATTAGCTATCTTTTTTTACATTGAGATTTGTTTTATATATATATATATATATTGTTGTTGTTAAGTGC
>NW_006409070.1:219379-234001 GCF_000296735.1 Chrysochloris asiatica
CCCGCGGAGCGGCTGGTAGTTTCGAACCGCTGACCTTAAGGTTCGCAGCCCGATTCGTAACCACTACGCTACCAGAGCTCCTTATATATATATATATGTTCTGTGTCATTCATACAATTGCTTGAGCCCATTGTTTCTGTCACTGTGCCAATCTATCTCATTGGGGATCTTGTCTTTTGCTGACCTTTCATTTTATCAAGCATGATGTCCTTCTCCAGGACCTGATCCCTCCTGATAGGACAAGATCCCCAATGAGATAGATTGGCACAGTGACAGAAACAATGGGCTCAAGCAATTGTATGAATGACACAGAACTGGACAGTGTTTCATTCTGTTGTGCATAGGATCACTAATGGTCAGAACTGACATGACAGTACCTAACAGCAACCTAACAATATTCTATGCCTTTTCTTGTTTTGAAGGGCACATTTCCCAGTAATTTTCTGAAAACCTCTATTCCATCTTCACATTTAATTGATAATTAGACTGGGTCTAAAATTCTAGAGTTGGAAATACATATCCTTTCAAAATGTAAAGCAATTAACATATTGTCTTCCAGATTCCACAATCACTGTGAATTTTGGTTTAAGTTGGTCTGGTTGGACTGTTTAGTAGCAGAAACTGGTATCCATGTCTTTCGATATTTTCTTCTTGATCTAGTGAGTAATAAAAACTACAACCAAACCCCATTAACATCAAGTGTGCCTGGTGGTGACCCTTGTGTTACAGAATACAACTGAAAGCCGTAGGGGCTTTTTGACTACAATATTTGTGGAGGCAGATTTCCAGACCTTTCTTCCGTGATACCACTGGGTTGGTTCAAACTGCCAATGTTTTGCTTGGAGTGGAAACTATTCGACTCACCTGAGAATCTTATTGTTACTGTTGTTAAGTGCTGTTGAGTCAGTTCTGACTTATAATGACCCTGTATAGGATTTCTGAGAAGTGGCTGGTGAGTTTGAACTGCCGACCTTATGATTCAAACTGATCTTGAGACTACGTTCTTATCCTGTGGTGCCACAAAATACCCTTTGTAAGTAACTTCTAGGAACTGCCAGGACCAATTAGGTGAAGAGGGCACAAGAATTGTGTTACTGTAACTACATCTCAATCTCTCTCTCTTTTCCTTTATGTGCATCCCTTTAATAAAAATACACTGGTGCTGTGGGTTAATATGCTAGACTGCAAAATCGGTTTGAATGGCAAGGTAGGAGGTTCAAGCTTACTGACTGCTCTTCAGAAACCCTATATGGGGTCGCTGTGGGTCAGAACTGACTCCACGCACTTAACGACAGCAACATCATTTTCATGGCATTGGTGTGTGTATGTGTTCAATCTGTCATTTTTTTTTGTGTGTGGAACCCTGGGAACTATTGTCTAATTTGAAGAAGCATTAGAAATGTACCACTACTGCAGAGAATTAGCCAGGCAAACCACCAGACAGCTTCTCAGCTCCTAGTAGTTTCCTGGCCTGCCTTGGGAATGCCATTACTAAGCTGGGAAATCTTTCCTGATGAGAGGAGGCAGAACTGAAATCGAATTTAACTTTATTTTTGAAATTGGCACAGAAAGTAAATGTTGCTGTTAAGTGCCATTGAGGCAGTTCCAATTCATAGCAACTCTGTAGAAGGTTTCCAAGAAGTGGCTGGTGGTTAGAACCACTGACCTTACAGTTGGCAGTCCAGTGCTTATACCTGGATAAAATGTGCATATTTAGAAATTATATTCATATTTAGAAAATTATACAATATTGCAATTTTTGTATACACAGTAGCACAGATACTATGCTAGAAATGACTAGAAATATTGGGTTGGTCAGTTCTCCCTGGGCATGTCTGTCTCATTTTGATTCTAAGCCAAATACTATGCTTGTCCAACATGAGACTCCCATTTTCCTCACTGCACTCTCAGACACTATGAAGAGGAAAAATACCTCCATCTTCCCTGCAAAAGTGGAAGCCAAATCTCTGCTCCCACATCAGCCCACAGAGGACTTTCCTTACAGTTGTATGCTTCCCCAGCCTCCAACCCGTCTGTCAGAAAATTGGGCTGATTATGTTCATACTTTCTGTTCTTATTTACACATCTATTTTGGTGTTATTTAATTTCTATTTAGGAGCAAGCTACAAACTTTGGGCCTACAGAAAAGTGAAGCTTGACTGTAATTTAATTGTGTTTCTAAGTTGGATTTCTGTCATTTGCAACTTCAAAGTTTCATAAATAGTATCTGGAAGCAGGGGTATAGCAGAAGATTGTAAGATATGAATAAGGTGAAGTGGGGGTCAGGAACCCAGTGTTCCAGGTTGAGAAGCTAGCAGTTTTTGAAATGTAACAAAAAATTCAGCTATAACATGTTGTTTCTTGGGACTCAGATCACGTGCTCATCAAAGCTCAATTTTAGAGTTTGTAGGTTTCTTATATCTTCATAAGATGTTGTAAGCAAGAGATAAGCACCGTTTCAGCAGATAGGGAATGGAAGATGGTTTTGCAGTTATTAAGCAAAGCTCTTTCTGCTTCAAGCCAATGATCTGAGACTGCCCAGGGCAAGTAATCACATGTTTCACTGAACTGCAGAAAAGTAGTTCTCTAGCATACGATGAAATTAGTTTCTGATTATGAACTGTGGATCCCAGCAATTACAATGTGAGAATATTCTGGAAATATTAGAAAATCTGCTTCTGGGTCTCCTGAATTCTTCCTATGCACTCTTATGAGCACTGCTTTTCTAATTAAGGGTTATCATTAAATTCAATAAATTAATGAAAACAGTGAAAATTCTAGCATTTAAATATTTTGAGTTTTAAAAATATTGTGTCTCTTGTGCAAACTGGTAAAAATGCATTTAAAAACTAAACTTGAATTTTGTAGTTAGAAGCTTTGACCCTCTGAGCTCAAAATTACTCCATTACATCAATTTTTTATTTAAAAAACTATGGGGGGGGCAACCCTTTAGGTTCATTTTAAGGTAACTAGATTTATAATCCATATTTAAAATATGCTTTCAGGGTTAGAATCTAATCACATGCAGGAAAATGCAAACAGCTTATTTAAAATATGCTTGGAGAAGAAGACTCACTGAATTAAGTCTTCAGGTTACATTTATCAGTACCAACACCTGTTTGTTGAAATTAAAATAGAAAAATGTTATCAGAATTCTTTCCTTTTAAGATTCAATGTTTCAGTTATTTGCATTTATGAATACTTTTTTCCCTACCCACAAAGTATCAAATTTTGAGTAAGTCATAGCAATTACTTAATGTTTGCATCTTTTAGCAGGAAGGGATTTGATCAGAAGTTATGGCATTTGTAAAACTGCAATACAATAAGACCTTGTCCTTCAACATTTTCTTTCTTTTTTTTTGGTTCTTCAACATTTATCAAGGCGATAGTTTTCATTCTGTCAGTCAGCATTTCTCATTCAGCCACTGTGCATAGTGTTGCTATATTATCAGCATCAAGTATTGCTTAAAAGGCTTCTCTTTGACAGGCCTATGGACTAAGTGGATGAAAAGGTACTTTTCTTTTTTTCTTTTTTTTGTATAAACTCTCTAGGCCTTTTTGGTTTCAGAAAGTCAACACTGAGGAGGCAGAGCTGATCATAACTAGGATGACTACATGAGTTAAATATATAATTTTAAAATGTATCCAAAGAATCACTGTTATTTGTGTAGATTCATGGGTACTACAAGTATTAGACTAATAAAATACATGGGAAGAGTTACCACTCTTCTAGTTATTTAGAGAAAAACTTACAGAAAGAGTAGAATTTGAGGAGTATTTGCATATGTGTGTGTGTGTGTGCAAGCAAATACATGTATACATCTATAATTGTGTCAGTGGTTAAGGGAGGAGGTGGGGTTGATTCCTTTCTAGGTCTGGGATGAACCTTGTGGGAATTACCAGCACACTGACTGTATTTTTGAATGAATGACCAAATGTTGAGTGAATGAATCATTGCTGAAGAATAAGCACTTCTTTCAGGTAGTAGCGAGAAAACAAGGCTGGTAAGATAGTCCGAAGAAGTTTAACAAATCACAGCAATGACAACAACAATTGTGGGCAAAGCATGTTTATCCTGGAATCTATAGAGTAGTGGGAAACATTGATCGGGCCCTAAGAAAGAACTAGATGGTCATTTATTAAATAGCAGAAGTACACTTAGTTAACTGAGACATCTAGAATGAGAAAAGTGTCACCAAGATAAAAATCATGGTTTAATTTTCAGCCAAACAATAGATAGGAACAATAACACTAGTGAGGAACATACACTGTGAATTGGTCAACCATTAAAGATCCAGAGGGCAGCATTTACCTAGGAACAAAGTTCAGAAGGGTTAGGAAAGAAGGAGTAATGGAAACGGGAATCAGGGAGGAGTGGAATAGTATTTTCGTTGTAGGCATTTCAGTCACTGAGAAGAAACAAAATGCTTATGAATAGTTTAATAGAAAATTGATCGGCTTTATAAACCTTTACCCAATTTACATTAAAAAAAAAAAAGGAAAATAATTTTCTAAAAAGACAACATAAAAAGGCCTGTAGGTGAATGTTAGTTTCATGAAAGTGAGGCTTCCATATATAATGTTGTGTGCTGTCCAGCTGGTTCCAGTTCATAGTGACCCGGTATAGGGTTCTCGAGAGTGGTCAGTGGCTTGAACTACTGACCTTTTGGTTACCAGTCCAGTACTTATCCTACTGCACCACCACACCAAGGTTATACAGAAGATTTAGGGGTTGAAGAAGTGGTGAGATTTAGGGGTTGAGAAGTTGGGGTATGGAAGACCTTGGGAAGCCATGAGAAAGAATTGAGATTTCGTTTTGAAGACATTGGGAAGGTACTGAGAGGGATTAAAACATGATCATATTTGAAATTTAGGAAAAACTCTTTGGCTATATAGTTATTGTTGTTGTTGTTAAGTGTCATTGAATCAATTCTGACTCATAGTAAAAAGTTTCTCAGGAGCAGCTGGTAGTTTTGAACCTCCAATGTTGCAGTCTGAAGTCCATTGCTTAGCATACAGTGAGTGGAGACCAGATTTTAGTTGTGAGAAACTAAAGATTGAAGACAAGGAGAGGAATTGGGAGTATTACAATGTTATCCCAAACTCAGGATGCTGATATATGTATTAGGAAATTGCAGTGCTGATGGGAGGAAATGGACACGTTAAAGTGTTAGAAAACAGCTTAGATTTTTCTGGGAAAATTCTACATAGATGCATCTATCCTCAAGCATCTCATCACGGTAAGTCTGATCACTTGATTTCTTCATTATCTGCCACATTTCTTCATTGTAAGATATGTGTGTGTATTTTAACTTGATTAAAATTTGGTGACGTTTTGTAAGGCAAATCAATTTTCTATTCTATAATTCATCCACATTTTGTCTCATGCCATTGACTTCAGTCCCCTCAGTGTCGTAGCATGGGTCCCCTTCCTTCCTGTTTCCATTTGTTCTTCTGTCCTATCCCTTCCTGCCTTCTGATCTTCGTCCCTGGGCAGATACTGCCCTTTTGTGCTTGGGTGGCTGTGTAAGTTACGTTTTTAAATAACACTTTGAGAGACGGTGTGACAGGCCTACCCCCAGACATCCTGTCCCCTCCTTGGTTTTAGTAGTCACTGGTGATTGTGACCTGAGTAATGATAAAATGATAAATAGCTACTATACTTTTTATTTACTAATTGACATTCTTTTTCCTTCTGCCTTTATTTATTGTTTATTAAAATGTTACTGTCAATTGCGATCATTTTTCATTTCAGTGTTCAAATTGTCCCCAATTTGGTTGATGAGTGCCCCTTTTAACAGGCTTCCAGGTCCTATGACAGCCTCCCATTAGTGTTAAGATCTCCCTTTCTAGTGCACCAACACGTTTCAATATCCTTGGACTTTCACTGGCCTAGCCAGAAATCATCCATCTTTCTAAGAAGCTTGGTATAATTTTCAATACGAAGTGTCATTTAGAAAACATGACCTTGGCTCTAGGTATATTTACTTCTATAGGGATGTTATTGTTTTAGGCCCTTTAAGTGAAGAGCATTAAGAAGTATAAATATATATATAGTGTATATGTATATTTACATATATGAGTATATAAAAGGAGCTCTTATAGTGTAGTGGTTACGAATCAGGCTGCTAACCTCAGGGTCAGCAGTTTGAAACTATCAGCTGTTCCACAGGAGAAAGATGAGGCTTTCTGCTCCTGTAAAGATTTAAAGCCTTGGAAACCCTGTATAGGGTTGCTATGAGTCATAACTGACTCCATGGCACATAACCACTACTACAATATATATATATATACACACACACACCCACACACACTTGTTGTTGTTGTTGTCAGGTGCCATCGAGTCGGAACCGACTCATAGCGACCCCATGCACAGCAGAACGAAACAATGCTCGGTCCTGGGCCAACCTCACCACCGCTGCCACCCCCGAGTCCATCAATGATGCCACCTGGCCGATCCATCTCGTTGGAGGTCTTCCTCTTTTTCTCTGACCCTCCACCCTACCCAGCATGACATCCTTATCCAACGATTGTTTCCTCCGGACTACATGTCCAAAGTAGGAGAGACGAAGCTTAGCCATCCTGACCTCCAAGGAGCACTCTGGCTGCACTTCTTCCAAAACAGATCTATTGGTTCTTTTGGCAGTCCATGGCACCCTCAGTATTCTCCTCCAACACCACAACTCAAAGGCATCAATTCTTCTACGATCCTCTTTATTCACTGTCCAGCTTTCGCATCCATATGAGGCTATTGAAAACACAATGGCCTGGGTCAGGCGCACCCTAGTCCTCAAGCTGACATCTCTGCTCTTCAATACTTTAAAAAGTTCCTGTGCAGCAGATTTGCCCAGTGCAATACGTCGTCTGATCTCTTGACTGCTACTTCCGCGAGTGTTGATAGTTGATCCAAGAAGAATGAAGTCCTTGACAACTTCAATCCTTTCTCCATTGATAAGAATGTTGTTTATTGGTCCAGTGGTGAGGATTTTTGTTTTCTTGACATTGAGATGCAATCCATATCGAAGACTGTGCTCTTTAATCTTCATAAGTAAATGTTTCAAGTCCTCTTCACTTTCAGCGATCAAGGTTGTATCATCTGCATATCGCAGGTTGTTAATGAGTCTTCCTCCAATCCCGATGCCACGTTTTTCTTCATAGAACCCAGCTTCTCGTATTATTTGCTCAGCATACAGGTTGAATAAGTATGGTGAAAGAATACAACCCTGTCTCACACCTTTCCCAATTTTAAAACTTTCAGTGTTCCCATGCTCCGTTCGAACAACTGCTTCTTGGTCCAGGTACAGATTTCTTAGAAGTACAATTAAGTGTTCTGGAATACTCATACCTCTCAATGCTGAGTGGCCTTCAAAAGTTTGTGAAAATGTAATTGAAAGATAATGGAATTTTTCCATCAACTTTATGTATGAAAGGCCATCAAAAAGCGTATTTGAAGAAGGAGAGAGACTAGTTAGAAAGCTATTGCAGTAAAAATGACTTGGAGTTGGATAGTAACAGTGGAGGTAGTCAGATGTCAAATACTGGTCATATTTTCAAAATTGGTGTTTTAAAGAATTATTTATGAATTAGACTAGGAATACAAAAAAGAGAAAACTCAGAAATGACTTATGTTTGGCTTGAAGACCTAAGCTGATTGTGGATTGCCATTTACTGAGGCTTAAATGAGGAACCCAGTGCACAGCGGCTAAAGCACTTGACTGGTAACTGAAAGTCTGACCCCACCAGCTGCTCCATGGGGGAGAGATGTGCCAGGCTGCTCCTGTAAAGATTATAGCCTTGGAAACCCTATGGGGCAGTTCTATTCTGTCTTAAAGGGTTCTGATGAGTCAGAATTGACTTGAAAGCAAC
The DNA here is from genome assembly GCF_000296735.1 of Chrysochloris asiatica. Taxonomy (NCBI): domain Eukaryota; kingdom Metazoa; phylum Chordata; class Mammalia; order Afrosoricida; family Chrysochloridae; genus Chrysochloris; species Chrysochloris asiatica. The sequence goes on from NW_006409070.1 coordinate 227,246, forward strand.
AGGGATTTTTGAGTTTTGAATCCTGGGGGTTTGAATAGTGGGATTGAGAAAATCATGGGTTCCATTTTGGGAAGGTTAAAACCACCTGTTCATCACTTGAATGCTGATATCAGATTGACAGTTAGTTATTCATGTCTGGAACTGCATGAAAGAGAAGATGGAAGGATGAAACAGTTTCTGCATGGAAAAGAAATGGTTGATGCTCAATCATTTCAAAAGGCAGTATATGATCCAGAACTGACGGTACTGAAGGAAGATGTCCAAGCTGCACTGAAGGCATTAGTGAAAAAAGGTCTCCAGGAAATGATGGATTACAAATCAAAATCTTTAAATAAGCTGATGCAGCGCTGAAGACTATCACTCACCTAGGACAAATAATTTGTAAGATGGTCACCTGGCTAACCAAGAGGAAGAGCTCCATATTTGTGTCCATTTTGAAGAGAGGTGACACATACACAGAGCTGCTATGAGTTGGAACTAACATGGTGGCACACAACCACCACCAACCAGCCAGTATGTATGTAAGGCAGTAGGGAAAGCAGAGGTGGTGGTGGTGGTAGAGCTGTGCCGAGGAGTTGAATCAGTGCATGACAGAATGAAATACCACCCAGTTGCCCCTCCATTCTCACAGTTGTTACTTTTGAGCCCATTTTTTATGCTACTGTGCCAAAAATCTTATTTGGGGGGGTGTCTTCCTCTTTTTTTCTTACCCTCCACTTCACCAAGGATGATGCCCTTCTCCAGGGACTGGTCCCTCCTGATAATATGTCCTAAGTATGAGAGACAGGGTCTCACCATCCTTTCTTTAAAGGAACATTTTGGTTGTTCTTCTTCCAGGACAGATTTGTTTGTTCTTCTGGCAATCCATGGTACTTTTATTTGTCTTCTCCAACACTGCAATTCAAATGAATTGATTCTTTTCCAGTCTTCCTTATTCATTTTCCACTTTCACATGCATATGAGGAAAATGGTTTTGCTCAGATTACCTTTGCACTTGAACACTTTCGAGAGGTCTTTCATGGGAAGTTTGCCTAATGCAGTCTGTCCTTTGATTTTTTTGTCTGCTATTTCAAACAGTGTTGATTGTGAATAAAGCAAAATGAAGTCTTTGACAACTTCAGATTTTTCTCCATTTAGCATGTTTTCTTTTGGTCTAGTTGTGAGGATTTTTGTTTTCTTTACATTGAGGGTTGTAGTCTTTGATCTTCATCATTAAATATTTTAAATCCTCTTCTCTTCCAGCAAGCAAGGTTGTATCATCTGCATATCACAGATTGTTAATGAGTCTTCCTCCAATTCTGATGCCATGCTCTTCTTCACACAATCCAGTTTCTTGGATTATTTGCTCAGCATATTGATTGAATAAGTATGGTGAAAGGATACAACCCTAATGCATACCTTTTCTGATTTTAAACCATTCAGTATCCCCTTGTTCTGTTCTAATGGCTGCCTCTTGGTCTATTTATAGGTTCCTCATGTGCATAATTAAGTGTGTTGGAATAACCTATTATTCACAATGCTATCCATTGTCTGTCATAATCCACACAGTCAAAAGTCTTTGCTTATTCAATAAAGCACAAGTAAACATATTTCTGGTTTTTTTTTTTTTTTTGCTTTAAGTCTACATTCATCTGATGTCAGCAATGGTAGTTCTATGCCCTCTTCTGAACATGGCTTGAATTCCTGGCATTTCCTGTCAATGTATTATTGCTGAAACTGGTTTTGAACTATCTTTAGCAAAATTTTACTTTCATTTGATATTAATGGTATTGTTTGATAACATCTGCATTCCATTGTGTCACCTCTCTTTGAAATGGACACAAATATGGAGCTCTTCCTCTTGGTTAGCCAGGTGACCGTCTTACAAATTGTTTGTCATAGATGAGTGATAATCTTCAGTGCTGTATCAGCTTATTTAAAGGTTTTGATTTGTAATCCATCAATTCCTGGAGACTTTTTTTTCACTAATGCTTTCAGTGCAGCTTGGACTTCTTCCTTCAGTACCGTCAGTTCTGGATCATATATTGATTCTTGAAATGATTGAGCGTCAACTATTTCTTTTCCATGCAGTCTGTTTATTCCTTCCATCTTCTGTTTATCCTTTCAGTATTTTGCTCATAGAATCCTTCAATATTGCAAGTGGAAGCTTGAATTTTTCTTCAGTTATTTCAGCTTGAGAATGCTGAGTGTCTTTCCTTTTGCTTTTCTAACTCTAGGTCTTTGCTCATTTCACTATAATACTGGAATCTGTCTTCTTTAGCTGCCCTTTGAAATTTTCTCTTCAGCTCTTTTACCTCCTCAATTCTTCCTTTTGCTTTAGTTTCTCTGTACTGAAGAGTAAGTTTCAGAGTCTCTTCTGTCAGCAATTTTGGTCTTTTCTTTCATGTCTTCTTAATGACCTTTTGCTTTCTTCCTGTACAGTGTTCTTGATGTCATCCCACAATTCTTCTGGTCTTCAGTCATTGCATCAATGTCGAATGCATCAAATCTATTCTTGAGATGGTCTCTAAATTTAGGTGGGGTATATTCAAGGCCATATTTTGAGTCTCTTGGACTTGTTTTAATTTTCTTCAGCTTCAGCCTGAACTTACATATAAACAATTGATGATGTATTCCGCAGTCTGCCCCAGGCCTTGTTTTGTCTGATGATACGGATCTTTTCATTCATTTCTTCCCACAGATGTAGTCCATTTGATTCTTATGTATTAAATCTGGTGAGGACCACCTGAAGAGTTGCTTTTATGTTGTTTAAGGAAATATTTACAGTAACTAAATCTAGTTTTACTAAATTCTATCATGTGTCTCCTGCATCATTTCTGTCACCAAGGCCATGTTTTCCAACTCCTGATCCTTTCTCTTTGTTTCAAGCTTTGCATTCTAGTGACCATTAATTGCATGTTGATTGCATGTTTGATAAATTTCAGACTAAAGAATTTTGGAGAATTCTTACATTTCATTCTCATTGGCTTTAGTGACTGGTGCATAATTTTCAGTAATTGTGGCATTATCTTGTTTTCCTTGTAGGTGCATGGATGTTATTCTATCATAGACAGCTTTGTATTTCAACCTGACTTTACCTGATTTTAAAACCTGAATTTTAATGAGTAATCACGATTATTTAACCAGTTCAGTATATTCATTACATAGATGATTGCAAAATGAAAGTTAAAAACAAAACAAATGTAAAACCCTACTAAATTGAGAACAGATAAAAGGTAATTAAATTTATCAATCATAATCTGAGTGAGTGATTCCCACACTCTAATCTCTCAGCAAATATATCTTAATCATTTGTATTCACAACTGTGTCAGCAATTTCCTGTAACTTCATTAGAATTGATAGATTACAAGTGGGATTACCCTCCACTTTCCAGACTTCTGTAGTATTTCTGCTGTGGTTTCAAATAGAAGTAATGATATTAAACTTTACAATGCAAAAGATAACCTCTCACCTGATTAAAGCAGCATTTACATTTTGAAGGGTCACTATGATTTGTAACTGACACACAACAACAGCAACAACAAATCAATCGTATCACAAGTGGGAGGAGGAAATAGAAGTATACTATTATTGTAAGGCTCTAATACTGCGTATACAGTGGTTAGAGTACTTTCTAGAAGAGTTACCTTAAATAATGTAAATGAACCTTTGCATGTCTGTAGTTATTAAATGTCTGGATTGTGTCTTGATTTGGAATGGAATTCTTTGTTTATAATTATTTTCTTCCCATAGTCTACAATGATTGGTCCACTCTTTCTAGTCACTAATGTAACAGATGAGAAACTGGATACTAATCTGGTACTATTTTCTTTGTAAATTTCCTGCTATATTGTTTTCCTTGAAACTAGTAAAATTTCCTATTTCATCTTAGAATTCAGAATTTCATCAGGTTAACTTTAAACATATGATATTTTTCATTAATCCTTGGGCATGAGTAAACTCTTGTAATCTGAACGTAACTTCAGATTAGGAAAGATTTTCTCTCTCTTTGATTATTAGCCCTCCATTTGTTTTAATCTTTCTGTTCTTTGACAATCACACCTCCATTTGTTTTGATCCTATTAGTCACATATTTTAAAGTACTGCATCTGTACCTGGTGTCAGACTAAGCAATGTTTTGTTATGTTGTATAGTAGATACTATATATATATATATATACACTATATATATATTAGGCTACTATGAGTTGAAACTGAATTGATGACACTTAACAACAATAATAGCGTAGTGGTTACGAATTGGGCTGCGATCCTCAAGTTCAGCAGTTGGAAACTACCAGCTGTTCTGTGGGAGAAAGATGAGGCTTTCTGCTCCTGTAAAGATTTACAGCCTCAGAAACCCTGTAAAGGGTCGCTATGAGTCAGAACTGATTCCACGGCACATAACAACAACAACAATCTTTATAGGAGCATATTGGCAGGTCTTTTCTGCTGTGGAGCTACTGGTGGGTTCAGATTGTACACTAACAGTTAGCCTCAAGTGCTTAACTGCTGTGCCACCAGGACTGTTTGTCTGAACATTTTATTCCAGTCTGTAAGGTTATTGCTTTGCTTTGTTGATGTTCAAAAGTATTTAACTTTGACAAGGCTCCAACCACAACCTAGCTCCTATGTTATGTTCTATAAATTTTTATGGTTTCAGTTTGCACATTACAAGGGATGTCATTACTGACATCAGATGGATCATAGCTGAAAGCAGAGAATACCAGAAAGATGTTTACCCATGGTTTATTGACTATACAAAGACTTTAGACTGTGTGGATCATGACAAGCTGAAGACAACACTGTGGAGAATGAGTATTCCAGAACATTTAATGTTTAATTGTGTTCATGAAGACTAAGAGGCAGTTGTTTCAACAGAACAAGAGGACATTGAGTGGTTTAAAATCAGGAAAGGTGTGCGCCAGAGTTGTATTCTTTCATCATACTTATTCAATCTGTATGCTGAACAAAGAATGTGAGAAGCTGGATTATATGAAGAAGAACATGACATCAGGATTAGAGGAAGACTCATTAACAATCCTTGATATGCTGATGATAAAACTCTGCTTGCTGAAAATGAAGAGGACTTAAAGTGCTTACTAATTAAGATCAAAGATAACAGCCTTAAGTATGGGTTGCACCTCAGTGTAAAAAGCAAACAAACAAAACAAAAATCATCACCTCTGGAGCAATACATAACATCATGATAAATGGAGAAAAGATTGAAGTTGTCAAAAACTTCATTTTGCTTACATCACCATCAACATTCATAGACACAGCAGACAAGAAATCAGACAATATATTAAATTAGGCAAATCTGCTGCACAAGACCTCTTTACAGTGTTGAAGAGCAAAGATGTCAGTTTGAGGACTAAGGTGCGCTTGACCCAAGCCATTTCTTTTGAATAGCCTTGTATGGATGTAATAGTTGGACAATGAATAAGGAAGACCATAAAAGAATTGATGCATTTGAATTATGGTCGTGGAGAAGAATATTAAAGGTACCATGGACTGCCAGAAGAATAAACAAATCTGTGTTTGAAGAAGTACAACCAGGTTGCTCCTCAGAAGCCAAGATGGCCAGACTTCATCTTTCATACTTCAGACATATTATCAGGAGAGATCAGTCCCTGCAGAAAGACACTTAATAACAACAACAACAAAGTTTTCACATTATGTTCTTGAGTTTGAATTGGTTTTTGTGTATGGTCTGAGGCATGAATTTTATTTCTATTCATTTCGTGTTTTATACATTTGATTTTCTAAAATACAAGACTGATTTTTCTTCCATGACATTACTTCTTTTTCATTTCCTTTTACTGAAAAAAAAAAAATTAAAACATTCTTTTAGCATTGAAAACTCACAGTACATTTTCTTTACATTAAAATTTTTTTCTTCCAGTGTTCATTCTTGATTTTTTTAAAAATCTGTGCTGCTCTTATTTGGAGTCCTGGTGTGACACTGCAGAATAATGTGCTGGACTGCAGGGTCAGTTTGAACCCTCAAGGTTGGCAGTTCAAACTCATAAATGACTCTTCCGAAATCTCATACAGGGTCGCTATGATTTGGAACTGACTTGACAGCACTAACAACAACAATTCTTATTTACCCAAATCTCCTTCTTTTATGCTGCTATGCCACCTTAAATGGTTGCTGACCTTTTTTTGCTGGCTCATATTATTGTGCATGGGGCCCTTCAACACCTGTCTTAGTCAGGCTGCTAGAACCTCTTGAAAAACCTCTGAAGACTGAAAAATTTAAAGATGTATGATAAAAGAACAGCATCCCATCTCCCCACCCAGAGCCTTTTTAGGAGGAGTTAGGTGAATTAAGGGAGATCATTTTTTTTTTCTTTTTTGGAGCAATCAGGGATGGATTGTACTTAGTCCAATATTGTAACTCCTCTTCAATGCAACATCTGACCTCTACCAAGAAACAGGTAGGAGCTATTTCTCTCCTAGTTCTAGGCATTTGTTCCAAATTTTGTGTGAGAGGAAAGCCTGGCATAGGCTTTCACACAATAAATGTCACACCACAGCTATATCTCCTTAGTACTTGAAATCTCCAGTGGTTCTTGGTTTTGCTTCAGCCTCCTAGAGTTGACTTCTGTTTTCTTTGAGGTTGAGTAGCCCAACAGAAGGATAAAGAATGGAGAATATAGACACAGACTATCTTTTTCCTGGAATGATATGTTTCAACAACTCAACAGATTAGGCTCTTACTTGGTTGTCTCTCATAAGATATATCACTGAATAATTTATGGAGCATGCTAA
>NW_006409070.1:234758-235338 GCF_000296735.1 Chrysochloris asiatica
ATGCACGGTCAGTTAACAGTATATGCCTCTATTTCCTCCTTTTTATTTTTATGTACACAAAACACAAAGGAATATATATTCATTTACACGAACAAATTCATTTACACAAACAAAAAATGGTCTATTTTCCAAGCCACCCTCCTGCCCACTGGCACACAGCCTTTCTCTTTCCATGGGTGTAGAGTCTTCAGCTGCTCTATCTTTCCATGTAATCACCTCTGCCTCCATCTTTGGTGTTGCTGCTTCTTTGGTTACAACCCCATGTTCCACTCATGCTCTTCCCTCTTGATCATGCTAGGGTCTTCTGTTCCTGGAATATAAGATTAAATACCAACCCCCCCCCTTTTTTTTTTTTTTTTTTTACATATCCTTTACAGTTGTGCCAATCACAATTAGTCATGATAACAATTGCTCACTATTGAATCAAAAGAATCCCATCCCCATCTCTTTTCACCATACCCATTTAGATAAGATGAAAACTATTCTTTGGGGATTCTACACCTCACTCCTAAAACTAAACTCTTGAAAACTTGTAAGTCAGTTACTTCGTGCCTTTAGAGTCCCCCACATATTCGGGCTG
>NW_006409070.1:236726-237973 GCF_000296735.1 Chrysochloris asiatica
TTGAGGGGACCCGATCACTTCCCTTGATGTCTCCTGGGCGGGCAACTTGCTTGTTCTTGTAGTAATCAGTCAGATTGCCATTATTGTTTTGTATTTTTCCTGTTGGTCTTTTTTAAAAAGAAGTTTCTTCTGTTTTTCTAGCTGCTCCAGGCTGGTCTGTTTGTCCTTTCAAGTGGAATTTTTTTAGTGGAAAACTTTTAAATAAAGTACTTTTCTATGGTGTGTCTATAAAACGTGGAGAATTTATTGCAGTAACATGAGCTGTTGGAGATTTGACTAGGTCACTCTGGTCACCAGTAGGAGTTAACTGCAATTCAGTGGTTTCTCAGCAGTATACTCTTTTTACTTCCTAATCTTAGAAATTTCCAAAGAGAATCTAATTATGAGGTATTTGATGGACAGCACTGAAAAATTTTCTCCACTAGTGCAGTTTTAAGTACAGTAATCAAATTCTTCCCCACACCAATAAAATTTCCTAAAACATTTCTTAGTATTTAGGGTATATTATTTGCTACTCTCTTGGTCAGCCTTAAAGATAGGTAAAAAAAAACAAAATATTGGGGGTGATTGATACTTTAATAAGTGACTCATTCCAATTCAATGGTGGTATATAGTTCACCTGATTTGATGTCTGACTAGCAGAGTCTAGGGATAATGATGAAACTGGAAATTAGAAATAAGACATAGGTCATGGATGATGTTGAAGAGCACAGATTTTTGAGGCAAGGAATACCAGGGCTCCTAACTGTTGTTGTTAAGTGCTACCAAGTGAGTTCCAACTCATAGCGACCTATCATAGGGTTTCCAAGGAGCAGCTAGTAAATTTGAACCTCCGACTTTGCCATTCAAACTGACCTTTTGGTTCAGTGTTTATCCTTCAGTGCCACACCAGAACTCCTATTATAGTAGTTTTTCATACCTTGATTTCTACTTTATTTCTAATTAATAGCTCCTAAACTTTATGTATATTGATGTTTCCTAATAAGAGAAACAGCTGTAAATATCCATTAATAATCAGAACATAGAATGTACTAAGTATGAATCTAGGGAAATTGGAAATTGTCAAAAATGAAACAGAACACATAAAAATCAATATCTTAGGCATTAGTGAGCTGAAATGGACTGGTATTGGCCATTTTGAATCTGACAACTGCATGGTTTACTATGCCAGGAATGACAAATTGAAGAGGAATGGTGTTGCATTCATTTTCAAAAAGAACATATCCAGATCAGTCATGAGGTACAAT
>NW_006409070.1:249350-250898 GCF_000296735.1 Chrysochloris asiatica
GTGAAGTATAGCCAGACTACTCATTAGAAGTGAGGATGATGAGACTAATCCTTGGAGAAGGACGTCATGTTCGGTAAAGTGGAGGTTCAACAAAAAAGATGGGTTGGCACAGTGGCAGCAGGAATGAGCTCAAGCATAACGCAAGTTGTGAGGATGGTGGAAGACTAGATAATGTTTCATTCTATTGTCCATAGTTTCTATGGTCAGAACCAACTCAACAGTATCAACAGCAGTTAATACCTTCAGTGTTATCCAATATTCACTTCAAACATATTTTCTAGCTATCATTGTCAAAAATAAAATAAGAATTTCTGACTAAGATGAGAATAAAAACTTTCTTTAGTCTTTCTTGAATTTCCTCAATTATTAATAATTAAGTATGATGTTTATAACATTGTTGATATAGAAGTTATTTTAACCTTATAAACTTTTCTTTTTTGGTTATCTTCAATTTGATAGACATTTTTATAGACACAGATATAATTATACTTGACACTGTATTTAATTGATTTCCATATTCATTAATGATCATTTTGTAACTTTTTTATTCCCTTATTTGTTTCTCACTAGAATAGATGTTCAAATTGTTTGTCTTATAAATATGCTTGTATGTGGTTTTGCTAAATTTTGATTTCAAGCATAACCACTAACATTACCAGATTACAACCTTATACCTTGCATGTTGTTAAGTGCTGTCAAGTCAGATGTGACTCATAGTGAGCAGCTGGTGAGCTTGAGCCACTGATCTTTCAGTTCAAACTGAACTGGCAATCCAGAACATTAATCCACAGTGCCACACCAGGACTCCTGCATAAATCGGAAGACATTTCCAATCAGCTGATGCTTTTAATATTGTGAAAATATACGGCCAACGTGATCATTTTTCTTTTTCTGGGTATAGAGGAAATCTATTTTGTGTTTGTTTCCAACCACTCCACCACTAAGTTGCTGAGCATGTGATAATCTTCCTATTGACAATTATCTCCAAGTGTCTTACTATAACTAAAGCAGAGTTGATAGTCTAGTGTTGTCTTGTCTGAGCCTGAGTCTTCAAGTTTCTCACTGATCCTTAGAGCTACCCAATCTGAATAAAATATTATTACTACTAGGGTTTCAGTTCATACCTGTTTTATTCCATACAAAACATGATTAAACATGTCTGTAATCAATGGATGGCTGTAGACAATTTCTTTCAGTAATACACTCCTCTTAGCCTTATTTGGGTGCCTTTAAGAGGTCCAAACAGTGCTTCTATGGGTATCTGCTGGGCCAGTTCAATTAAGGCAGAGTGCTCACTTCAGAAAATTATGGTGACTGGTACTTAGCATTCCAAAGTGGTAGTCTTGATAGATTTTCTTGAAGGACACAGGGTGATCACAGGATATCATTATGAAGTTTTAAGAAAATTGGAAATTGCATTTCATGAGAAAAAGGTCAGGAAGCTTGCACTGAGGAATTGTTTTCCATCATGATAATGGACCAGTTATTTCTTTGAGTGCAAGTACAATTTTGCTAAACAGAATACAAAAAGGGCTGCAACCATACATT
>NW_006409070.1:251803-262118 GCF_000296735.1 Chrysochloris asiatica
GATTTTGTCTCTCATACTTTGGACATAGTATCAGGAGGGACAAGTCCTTGGAGAAGGGTATTCTGTTTAGTAAAGTGGAATGTTGGAGAAAAAGAGGAAGGACCCCCAATGTAATGGGTTGGCAGTGGCAGGAGCAAATGTCTCAAACGTAACAATGATTGTGAGGCTAGCATACGACTGGGCTGTGTTTCCTTCTGTTGTGCATGGGGTCACTTTGAGTCAGTACTGACTCCATGGCACCTAACAACATTTCTCTTAGGGTAGCAGGGGCTGTCATATGAAAACGATATTGGAAAACCATATCTCATTTACCCAGCAGCCCTGATCTTGCTCCTTCAGGTTTCTTTTTTGTTTCCAAAATTCAAAGAACATTAAAAAGGACACAATTTGAGTACCTTAGGGATGCCAAAACTGCCATTTTTGACATGTAAATTTTGGTATTTTGACATGTAAGTCAGAGTGTAAAATCCTTCTAGGTAGGGATGTTAGGTGTATCAAAGTGAGTCATATTGACCTTGCACAGCATAATGAAACACTGCTCAGTCCTGTGCCATCCTCGAAATTGTCATATTTGAGTCCACTGTGCTGTCACTGTGTCAATCTATCTTGTTGGTGGTATTATTATTTTTTTTTCTGACCTTCTACTTTTCCAAGCATGATGTCCTTTTTCAGGGACTTTTCCCTCCTGATAATATGTCCAAAGAACTCGTGATGAAATTTCACCATGCTTGTTTCTAATGAGCATTCTGGCTATACTTCTTCCAATAAGTATTTGTCTGTTCTTCTCACAGTCCATAGTTCTTTCAATATTTCTTGCCCACACATTCTTCAAATGTATTGATTCTTCTTAAGTCTTCCTATTCACTGTCCAACTTTCATATGCATATGAGGTGATTGGAAACACCATGGCTGGAGTCAGGTGCACCTTAGTCCTCAAACTGACATCTGCTCTCTATCACTTTAAAGAGGTCTTTTGCAGCAAATTTATCTAATGTAGTACACCACCGTCAGAAGTGGTGTCGATGTAAATCTAGGAATATGTTGAGAAACTATAGCTTCACATTTTTATATTTTTGTTTAATAAGTTTTGTTTCTATGGCTTCATAGAATACAACTTACCCTAATAAATTTATTTTTTGTTTTACTTAACTGGAATCAATTCTGTTTTCTGTTTGAATAGTCATGACTAGTGGAGTGGGAAAGCTTGGTAGATTAATCCAAAAGCTAGCAAAGTTTATTCTTTTCCCTTAGAATGAAGATTTATAAAATATGTGTAGACATTTTACCAGAAAATATCTAGAAATATTTTATAATTGTTTTTCAAGATTATGTTATAGACTTGGTCATTTTTGATTCTGGTAAGTTTTTTTTTTTAAATGTGTCTTTGTCTTTACCTTGGATTTCCAAGATCTCTTCTAGGTTTGATGATTCAGTAGGTAGACACTGGATTCAGTATACAACCTTACTATGATTTATTAAAATGAAAGGATGCAGAGTAAATTTTTCCAAGGGAAAGTGTGCATGGAGTGAAGTCCAGAAGAAATCAAGGATCCTCTCCCAAGGGAATTACATAGGACACACTTAATTCCCCCATTAATGAGTTGTGACAACATGTGTGAAATATTGTTGACTAAGAATCTCACTGGAAATTCAGTTAAAGCTGAATTTTGTCTTTTTTTTTAATGTGTCTTTTCCTGGTTATATTGAAAGTCATAGTTTCAGTGGTATGGGATCATATCTGTTTGGAGTAGTTAGGTTTGGTAAGAGTTGTGTGTATTTAATAGGGAATTCAGGATTATAGAAGCTCACAGATGAGAAGGAGGAGAGTTCTTTCCTTTGTAGATAAATTTAGTTGGCTATTAGGATGATCAAGGTAGAGCAGTGAAGAATGAATCAACAGTAACATCTGGTGAATCAGAATTGCTCTCTTTGATTGCCCTGGGTACCTGCCACTTTACTACCTTAGGCAGATGATTTATCCAGCATTTATATAATGCCTTGGCTGGGACAGGATGTGACTCAGATATTTCAGCTTAGGCTCTTGAATTTGAATCTGGGAGAGTTCATTAAATAATGGCAGACACTGAGGATGTTGCATACACTGAAGGGCATTGCCATGTCACTAACTTTTCCTGATGCATTCGAAAGATTCTTTTCCACTTAAAAAAAAAAAAATCTCAAAAAAGATCTGGACTTTTTAAAAAAACTACAGCATTATTGATTTGATTTTGAATTAAGGGTCGTTTTTTAGGGAGAAAACATGAGCAGTTTTGATTGCTTTAGGCTCATGTCGTTTAATGAACTATTTCAGTCAAAAAGCATTTATTCAGTGTTATTGAACATACAATGATCCATAGTAGTGCAGTGGATTAAGCATCTCAGTGTAAAGAAAAATGAAAATCTTCATAATTGGACCAATAAATAACATCATGATAAAAAGAGAAAATATTGAAGTTGTTTAAGACTTCATTTTGTTTGCATTCACAATCAATACTTATAGATGCAGAAGTCAAGATATCAAACAATGTCTTGCTTTAGGCAAATCTACTGCAAAAGGCCTCTTTAAAGTAATAAAGAGTAAGCTACATGCTAACCACAAGTCTTCTTCCAAAGACAAATGAGATTATCCGGTCTCGTAAAGATTTACAATCTGAAAACCCATAAGGGCCACTCTACTCTGCTCTATAATGTGGCTAAGAGTCAGAATCAACTTGATGGTAGTGAGTTGGGTTTTGGTTTATTGAATGTACAGGAGTCTCTGATTGGTGCAAATATTTAAATGCTACTAACTGAAAGGTGGTTTGAACCCACCTTGAGAATGTCTCGGGAGCATGGTGGCTCTATAAGTACTGAACTATGAACCAAAGGGTCTGTGGTTTGAGCCCAGCAGCTACTCCATGGAAGAAAGACAAAACTATGTGCTCCTAAAAAGATTTAAAAAGCCTAAGAAACCTTATACAGGGTCTATGTGAATCAGAACTGACCCAAAAGCACTTACAGCAAAAACAGCACAAGGTGCCTTAGAAGAATGGAAAAGAAAGTGTTCTGTTTCCAAAGGATCGCAGTCATTGAAAACACATTGAAAAAATGCAGTTCTACTTTGAAACACATTGGTTACCATGAGTTGGACTTGACCAATAGCAACTGCTTTGGCTTGTTTTATTTAGCATGCAAAAGAAGCATATTAAATTCTACATATTTCTGAGACTACAAACAAAAAAGTAATGTATGGATATCCCTCTCTACTTTTTATGAACTCATGTCTGAGAACTGAATTTGTTTATTCACTATTGTTTACTTACTTAAAATTAACAAGGTCCAAGTGGGGCCTGAGGTGAGAGATTAAGCTCAAAGGTTTGCTTCTGGAGCTTTTATCCAGATTCATCCCCATTTTGCCTGTATATATACCATGGGGTTCACAGACAGGCAAAATTAATGAAGTACTTTGAGCCTTAGAAAATATTCTAAAATCAGAATTTACCTTGAACATCGTTGTTGATGATAAATGCTGTTGAGTCAGTTCCAACCCACAGTGACCCTGTATAGGGTTTCTGAGGAGCGACTGGTGGATTTGAACTGCTGACCTGGCAGTTCAAACTGACATTATTCTGCAGTGCCACACCAGGACTCCATCTTGAGCATAAGTCAGTTATAAACCAACACCTAAGTCTGCGTAATTCCTGGTAGGAATTTTAGGAAGTCACAATTCAGTTGTGTGAACTGAAAAACAAACTCTCTAGGTATACTTGTATTTGATACACATAAACCCATGTAATATACATGCACACAAAACCAACAATAACATTAGTTTCTTGTGAAACATAATTTTGTGGTTTGTACTGTTATATGTATATCTATGTTGTTGTTAAGTCCCCATTGAGATGGAGTGGCACAGTACAGCAGCAATGAGCTGAAGCATAGCAGAAATTATGAGGATGGCACAGGACAGGCCCAGCTGTCATTCCATTGTAAACAGCATTGCTATGGGTCAGAACCATTCTAATGCCACCAAACAACAATAAACATCTTTCTTATATGCCCTACTTTTACTCAAGATCCATGTAACATAAGCAGTCATATCCCTAGTTCCAAATTCTCTTCTGATTCCAACTTGACTTCTGGCAGTTCTTACAGATGTGCTTTTGTAACTTTTTTTGTGTGTTTTTAAAATATTTTATTATGAATTAGGTGAAGGTTTGTAGACAAGATCAAGTAATACACTTTGTTTCATCTCAGTGATTGCAATTTCCTCCATAGAACAAAAGTCATCCTGCTTCCTCCCTGTTGATCTATTTCCATTCCACCCACCTTCCCACCCCCTCTCACTTTTGTCCTTAGGTACATACTGCCCTTTGATTTTGAATAACACAGCATCCCATCATTCATAGTGAGCAGACTTTACTAGTGTTGTTGATATCACTAGCTACTACTTGCCCATAAGTTGGGCTACAATGGTGAGTTCCTTTCCATACCTAAAGTGTGGTTGAGGGCTATGGTCTCCAGTTTCTACAGCCTCTTTCTGACCAGTTGTTGTTGGTGGTGGTGGTTATGTGCCGTGGAGTCAGTTCCGACTCATAGCGACCCTGTATGGGGTTTCCGAGGCTGTAAATCTTTACGGGAGCAGAAAGCCTCATTTTTCTCCCACGGAACAGCTGGTAGTCTTAAACTGCTGACTTTGTGGTTCACAGCCAGATTCGTAACCACTACGCTACCAGAGCTCCTTGTTGTTAGGTACTGTCAAGTCAGTACCTTATACACGACAGAAAAAAGACTGCCCGGTTCTGCACCAATCTAATAATCTTTGCTATACTTGAGGCAATTGATGCTGCTACTATGCCAATCCATCTAGTTGGGGTCTTGCTCTTTCTTGCTGACCCTCCACTTTATCAAGCATAATATACTTCTCCAGGAACTGGTCTATCCTGATAATATGTCTGAAATTAACAGACAAAGCCTGGCCATCCAGACTTATAAGTAGCATTCTAAGGACAAGTAAACCCAGTCTTTTTTTCCCCCTTTAAATAATTTCCAGTTTTATTCCACATAATTTTACTGGCCTGAGATATTAATGATATTGCTTGATGATTTATGCATTCCATTGAGTCATCTGTCTTTGAAGTGGTCACAGATATGGCTCTCTGCTAATCGGTTAGGCAGGTAGTTATCTTCTAAATTTCTTGGGATAGGTGAGTGAACACCTCCAACTCTGCCTCAGCAGTGATGATAAATGCAATGCCAGTCTTCTTCAGTTTGTTGTGCCTGGAAAAATCAGCTATGTGACTGTTCAGTTCAGAATGGCTAACACCAGGCCATCTCAGGTCATTAGTGACTAGGATATCAATCTTCCTGCATTCCATTTTACTTGTGAAGATTTACAGATTTTCTGTTTTCATACTTCCTAGTTTCTACATTCTGATTATTAAAGGATGTTTGCAGCTGCTGCTTCTTATTTTGAGTTGTGCCCCAGGAGGAACTGAAGGCCCTGAATGCTTTGCTCTCATCATGTCATTCCACCATTCACATGTCAGTTTGTCGTACTCTGGTGGCATGCATGTTGCTGTGTTTGGAAGCTATGCCATTGTATTTTAAACATCAGCAGAGTCACCTATGGTAGACAGGTTTCGGCTAGGCTTCCAGAAAAAGACAGACTAGGAAGAAGGAGATACAGACTGGTTCTGACTATTTAGTTACTTATGAATAGCTGGGTAGCACTGTCAGAACTAGAATGTTGACTACTGAAATATGGTGACGAGCAGCAGAATACTGCCATATATAGATAGTGCTCCTCAGGTTGGAAGGCACCCAAAATACAACTGAGAAAGAGCTGCCTCCTTAAAGTAGAGATGACTATGATGACGCTCTGCTTTACCTTCACTTGCTGATGGGACAGAACTCAAAAGGAAGAGAAACAGCTGTAAACATCCATTAATATCGGAACATGGTTGTACGAAGTGTGAATCTACGAAAATTGGAAATTGTAAAAAATGTAGCGAAACACATAAACATCAATACCCTAGGCATTATAGAACTGAAATGGACTGGCATTGGCTATATTGAATCTGACAATCACATGGTTTATTATGCTGGGAATGACAAATTAAGGAGAAATGGCATCATATTCATCATCAAAAAGAACATATCAAGATCTGTCTTGAGGTACAATACTCTCTGTGATAGGATAATATCCGTACTCCTACGAGGAAGACCAGTTAATATCACTATTATTCAAATTAATGTACTAATCACTAAAGCCAGGGATGATGAAATTAAGCATGCTACCAAATTCTTCAGTCTGAAATTGATCAAACATACAATCAAGATGTACTGAGAATTACTGGCGACTGAAGTGCAAAGGTTGGAAATAAAGAGGAAGGATCAGTAGTTGGAAAATAAGACTTGGTGATACAACCAATGCTGGAGATGACATGATAGAATTTTGTAAGATCAATGACTTATTCATTGAAAATTCCTTTTTAAACATAAAAGATGGCTATACACATGGACCTCACTAGATGGAATGCACAGAAACCAAACTGACTACATCTGTAGAAAGAGACAGTGGAAAAGCTCCATGTCATCAGCCAAAACAAGGTCAGGGGCAGACTGTAGAACAGACCATCAATTATTCAGATGTCAGTTCAGGCTGAAGCTGAAGAAAATTAAAACAAAAGCCAAAATATGACCTTGAATATATCCCACCCGATTTAGAGATCATCTGAGGAACAGGTTTGATGCATTAGACTCTAAAGCCCAAAGAGTAAAAGAGTTGTGGGATGACATCCAGAACATCATACAGGAAGAAAGCTAAGGATCATTAAGAAGGTAAGAGAGAAAAAGTCATAATGGTTGCTAGAAGAAATTCTGATATTTCTTATCCAGTATAAAGATGCTAAAGCAAATGGAAGAAATGAGTAGATAAAAGAGCTGAATAAAAAAAGGCAGCTGGAGAAGACAGAGTCATACAACGAAATGTGCAAAGACTGGAGTTAGAAAACCAAAAGAGAAGAACACACTCAGCATTCCTCAAACTGGGGGAACTAAAGAAAATAAAAATCAGCTCTCAACATGTAATATTGAAGGATTCTGTGGACACAATATTGAATGACACAGAAAGCATTAAAAGAAGATGAAGGAATATAGTTACTGGACCAAAAAGAAATAGTCTATGTGCAACCATTTCAAGAGGTAGCATATGATCAGAGCCAACAATATTGAAGGAAGAAGTCCTGCATTCATTGAAGTCAATGGTAAAGAACAAGGCACTGAGAATGGATGGGATACAAATTGAAATATTTCAACAAAGTGGTGCAGCATTGTAAACACTCATCTATGCCAAGAAATTTGGAAAACAACTACCTGGCCAACTAACTGGAAGAGATCCGTATTTGTGCCCATTCCAAAGACAGGTGACACAACAGAATGTGGAAATCATCAGACGATATCGTTAATATTGCATGCAAGTGAAACTTTGCTAAAGATTAAATAAAAATGGCTGCAACCATTGACAGAGAACTTCCAGAGGTTCAAGCTGGATCCAGAATAGGACCTGGAATGAAGAATATCACTGCTAATATCATATGGATCTTGGCTGAAAGCAGAGAATACCAGAAAGATGTTTATCTGTGCTTTATTGATTACACAAGGCTTTTGATTATGTGGATCATGACAAACTATAAACAACATTGTGGAGAATGAGTATTCTGGAATATTTAATTGTGCTCATAAGGAACCTGCACATAGACTGAGTCAGTTGTTTGAACAGAACGATGTAAAATTAAGAATGGTGTGCACCAGTGTTGTAGTCTTTCACCATACTTACTTACTTTGTATGCTGAGCAAATAATTTGAGGAACTGGATTATATGAAGAAAAATGTGGCATCAGGATTGGAATAAAACTAACAACCAGTGATATGGAGATGATACAACTTTGCTGACAGTGAAGAGGACTTAAAATACTTGCTGATGAAGATCAAAGACCACACACAGCTTTTGGTATGGGTTACACCTCAATGTAAAGGAAACAAAAAGCCTCACCACTGGACCAATAAATATCATCCATATAAATTGTGAAAAATTGAAGTTGTCATTTTTCTAGGATCAACCATCAACATGCGTGGAAGTAGCAGTTAAGAAATCAAACAATGTATTGCATTTGGCAAATATGCTGCACAAGACCTCTTTAAAGTGTTCAAGAGCAAAGATGTCAGTTTGAGGCTGACCCAAACCACTGTATTTTTGTTAATCTCAGATGGGTGTGAAAGTTGGACGGTGAATTGGAAGGCCATAGAAGAATTGGTGCATTCAAGTTATGATGTTGGTGAAAAATATTATCAGTACCATGGACTGTAAATAAACCAAAAAATAAACCAGTCTGTGTTGGAAGACATACTGCCAGAATGCTCATTAGAAGCCAGGATGTCCAGATCTAGTTTCTCATACTTTAGACATACTATCAGGGGAGTCTAATCCCTGGTGAAGGATATCATGCTTGGTAAAGTAGAGGGTCAGAGAAAGAGAGGAAGACCACCAATGGGTTGTATCCACCCAGTGGCAGCAGCAATGGACTCAAATGTTGCAACAGTTGTGCAGTTTGTGCAGAACTGGGCAATGCTTTGTTCTGTTGTGCATAGGGTCACTATGAATCAGAACTAACTCAAGGCACCTTACAACAGCAACAATTCACATTATTAAGGTCAACTCTATTTGTTGTTGTTGTTGTTGTTGTTATGTGCCGTGGAGTCGGTTCCGACTCATAGCAACCCTGTACAAGGGTTTCCGAAGCTGTAAATCTTTATGGGAGCAGAAAGCTTCATCTTTCTCCTGCGGAACAGCTGGTAGTTTCGAACTGCTGATGCAGAGGTTAGCAGCCTGATTCGTAACCACTACACAACCAGAGTTCCTTTACTTTGATGGCTTTCCCAACTTAGGAACTCATCTTTTGGCACTATATCTGCTGCCATTCATAAGGTTTACAGTGGTTAACCTTTCATAATTGGTCTACTTCTCCTTCTTCCTAGTTTAGTCTGTCTTAGTCTGGAAGCTCCACTAAAACCTCTCTAACCTGAGTAGATCTGCTGATATTTGAAATACCCTTGGCACAGCTTCGACCATCATAGCAACACATAAACCACCACAGTACGACAAATTGACAGTGAGGGAATGCATTTAGAAGATTACATATTAGTTTCTTTTTTTGACAATTTATATTTCTTCTTGTTATGTTCTTTATGTATTTTTTAACCTATTATACTTTTTTTTTGCATATGTGTGAAGCTTATCTACTGTTGTTAAAAGAATGTTTTGGGTCTGTAATCAAATTTGCAAATGTAATTATATCTAATACCTATTTTATTCTTACAGTTGAAATTTCTATTTTGGTCTTACAAATTATTTATGATTCTCTATATGATTTTATATTTCATGTTGTGGTTGTAAATTTTCATGGTTGAATTAGTCTTTTTGTATCAGTCTTTTATATCTGTTCTTTTATATAATAAAACTAAAAATAATATTCTCCTGCCATTTTAGCAAAATATATTTTCTCATAATTTTATTTAGTCAAGAGCATTGCTTATTGTGACATTTCATTTAACCAGTAATATGAATAATGGAAGTCACTCAAAAATATTAAATCATTAGTCTAAACCATCTGCCCCACATTCTTGGCAGTGCTATGTCCTTAACTTACCCTTGGCTATATTAATATTAACAGACTGTGCAAAATGTCCAATTTTGATTCTCATTTTATTTATTCTTCTTTGATTTAATGCCATTATGATCTGGAGTTAATCAGTTTTCTATTGAACTAACAGGCTTAGTGTCTAATTGTTATTCATTTACTTTTCAAAATGGAATGCTTCAGTTGTATGCTTTGCTCATTTATGGTGATATAATTGACACTTCAGTGACATTCTCACTTTAAAAAATTTCTTCTTTTATATAATATGAACATGAGAAATAGCAATGAACATACTGTTGTATATTTAAAATGTTAAAATATGCTATTGCCATTTTGGATTTAAAATATTTGTTTATACATTGTTGTAGTCTTGTAAAGTTTCTGGAAATCGTTTTTGTTTACATGTTTTTCTGATCAAATATACCTGTTATTTCCTTTTTCTCTTTCATATACACACTACACATACATATACAAACACCTTAGTACCTTACTTACAGTTATCTGATAACATTTATGAAGAATAGGAGGTGATTTGAATTATGAAAACAAAAGCTATTTCATGTTCTCAGAGATGTAACATTTCGTTTGCCCGATATATACATAATAGGAAATATTGTCCCTGGACTCTTTTTTTT
>NW_006409070.1:262500-263531 GCF_000296735.1 Chrysochloris asiatica
CTTTCTGATTGCTTCCAGGAAGATGTGATCAGGATGTGGGCTTCCCTTTTCACTCTTCTTATTGCTTAACTCAGAGTAATTTTCCCAGCTGTTGTTTGTTTCCCTGATATATGGGAGCTGGTATTGGTTCTTGCCTGGGTTATGGTGTTTTATAGAGTGTGATTGTAGCTTGGCTATATGGCAGCAGTTGCTGACTCTTCTTGTGTAATATAGGGAGATGAAGAGTCCTCAAAAGGCAGAAGGGCATGGGGCATATAATAGCAAAACAACACCAGTGGGAGGAGGAAAAAAAAATGAGAGCAAGAAAAAAAAACAAAATAAAAAAAAAACCTGCACCAGCAAAAATAAGACTGAATACTGCAGTGTCTAATCACAGAAAAGGGAGAGGAGGGAGAGAAGAAAAAGAAGGAAAAAAAAATTCTGTAGCTTAATATGAGTATGGCTTTTATATCCTAAGTTCCTGCCTTTGTGTGGACATAAGATTTTGTTTTTCATGGGTAAATACCAAAAGTGCTGGGTGACATGGTAAGTATATCTTAATCTTTTTTTTTTTTTTTTTAGAAAAAAGTACCATCATATGAGAGTTCTA
Source organism: Chrysochloris asiatica (assembly GCF_000296735.1). Lineage (NCBI taxonomy): Eukaryota > Metazoa > Chordata > Mammalia > Afrosoricida > Chrysochloridae > Chrysochloris > Chrysochloris asiatica. The sequence continues at coordinate 263,090 of NW_006409070.1, forward strand.
GTAGCTGTACAATCTTGGAACGCTTAATTTCAGTCATTCTAATAGTTACAGGGTGTCAATGCATTATAATCCACTTGCCAGCACATAATAGGTATATAGCAGTTCCTCTAATTATTAGTTAGGAGTTCTGATGTGGCACTGTAGGATAAGCACTGGACCACAAGGTCAGTTTGAACTGTAAGATCAGTTTCACCAGCTGCTCCTTGGAAACCCTATACAGGATCACTATGAGTAAGAACCAACTTAATAGCACTTAACAACAAAAACAATGATGTTGAGAATCTTTTCTTTCCCTTGGAGACCATTCATATATCTTATTTTGTGAAGTAATGTTCACATTAGAAGAGATTGGAAGAGATCAATGTTTGTGCCCATTCCAAAGAGAGGTGACCCAACGGAATGCGGAAATCATCGGACAATCTCTTTGATATCTCAAGCGAGT
>NW_006409070.1:263631-266133 GCF_000296735.1 Chrysochloris asiatica
CTTACATTTCCAACCCTCACAAGTAGTCCTGATAACAATTATTCACTATTGTATCACAAGAGACCCACCCACATTTCCTTTCATCAGCCCCACGTAGACAGATTGGATACTACTCAGTGGCGATTCTACCTTCCTCCATGCCCTCTGGATCTAGGTTCCCTCTTGAGAGCTTGTAAGCCAGTCACTTCTTGCCTTTGTAATCCCCTTCCCCCACCACCATTTTGGGTAGCCAATGTCCAAGTTGCCCATCCCTGTCTACTCTGTGGATGGAGGGGGCGGGAATGATCCTTGCTGTAAGGATTTGTTCCCTCTTTTAAACTACTGCATCCATAGGTGTAGGTCAAATTCATCCAGTTGTATCAGATTACTCTTTTTTTCTTCTTCTTTCTTCTTCTGGTTGAGCTCTGATCATCCAGTCATTGAAGCCAGGTCAAGTGGGTATTATCTACAAGTGTGGGTGTTTTTGTACATATGCCCTCTCTTCTTATCAGCTGGATTCTTCACTCTCCACTGTAGTCCTCTGTGGCTATGTCACTGACTCTGGGCCCATGAATTCCCAGTTGTTGCCACACTGCTGGCCAACCAGACCTCTACCCAGGTTCACAGGAGTCTATTGAACCTTGTAGGGCTTAGCTTGCAGCTTCATTGCTGTTTTTACCTCACTTCCCCTTATTGGTGATGAGTGTGGTCACCAATCAAAGCATGTATTCCCATTGAGTCTTAGTCTTGGAAGGGGGTTTACATTGAGGGGACCCAACCACTTGCCTTGATGTCTCCGGGGGCCACTGGACTCTTAAGGACAAGATAAATGTCATATAACACCTAGCAGATAGTTCAGAACCATTGATTAAGTGGCCCTGGTCATCTGTACTATGGGAATTCAGAAGAGTGAGTGGTCTCTGAATATTTAGTATGCAGTCACATAGAGGCTTTCTGATTTATCATCACAGTAGAATTTGTGTTTAAAAATATACTTTGGCAAATATTGAGCTTGTTTTAAGCTGTAAAGTTGAAACAATAGAGCCCTGATTTTTTGTTGTTGTTTTCTGTGTTGTTTTCCCAACACACTCTTCCTCACATTAAATGAAATGTGGCAAGTACGTTCATAACCCTGATAACTTGTGCTATCCCTTTCACCCATTTCCATTCCTCTCCTCCCCTCTTGTCAGAATGCGTAGTCATCTCATGATGCAGTGGTGTTTAACACAAGCACTTCTTTGATCTTCTTGTTCCATCCTCACCTACCCCCTCATGTTCTTCTTACAAATTTTTCCAGTTTCACAGTAATACTCATAAGTTTTGTGTAGTGTCACTGTCTCTTTACATGTACATTCATGTCTCTCTCTGTGCCTGGGATTCACATGTCATGTTTATCTTTTCCTTCCTCAATCTCACGTTAATTGTTGACTGGTGGTGGCTGTGTGCCGTGGAGTCGGTTCCAACTCATAAGGACCCTGTAAAGGGTTTCCGAGGCTGTAAATCTTTACGGGAGCAGAAAGCCTCATCGTTCTCCCACAGAACAGCCGGTAGTTTCGAACTGCTGACCTTAAGGTTCGCAGCCCAATTCATAACCACTATGCTACCAGAGCTCCTTAATTGTTAACTAATAACTATTTAATCAATTTAAATGAATCTGTTTATAATTTTATAAGCATATGTAATGTTAAACTATATTGATATAATTTTAATTAAATTGATACAATTTTAATTTAAGTTTTAGAAGAATATTAACAAGTTCAGTTTGCTTTTTTAAATGCCATGTACATTCATTGATAAGAAAATGATTGAATTTTCCTAGGATCATTTGTTTGTTGTTGTTAAGTGCCATCTAGTCAGTTCCGACCCATAGTGACCCTGTATAGGGTTTCTGAGGAGTGGCTGGTGAGCTTGAAATGCCAACCTTGCAGTTCAAATGGCTTTGAAGTCTGGTGCATTAACCCACAACACCACAGCAGGACTTCATGTTAAATTGATAGGAAAACATGACTATAGAGTGAAAAGACTGATTTCAAATGACAAATGTTATTTGTGAGAGGAATTAATAATATTTAAGGGATTTTTGTAAAATAGGAAAAATAAGATCTAGGTAGATTAGTGTGAGAGGTGAAGAGAACTCAAATATGATTTATTATGAATGGTGCTATAAAAGTTAGAATTAAATCCCATAATGTGAGTGAATTTGCAACTTTCTGATCCAGGAATATCAACATCTGGTGGCATTTTTCTCACAAACATGATCATTTAGATATGCATGTAATGTCATGTTGTGGTACTATAGGATAAGCATTGGGCTATTTACTGTAAGGTTAGTGGTTCAAACCCACTAGTCACTCTTCAGAAACATTCTACAGAGTTGCTATGAATCAGAACTGACCTGGCAGCACATAACAACATTAACAGTGGTTGTGACTTGTCTCTTTTTAAAAGGCTTCATTTTAATGCTCACTTTACTGATAACTTCTCCCAAATTGAAGAGATAGTTATGAAAGATACATATGGTCT
>NW_006409070.1:272268-273621 GCF_000296735.1 Chrysochloris asiatica
AGCATTGTTTTGTTCTGCTGTGCATGGGGTCGCTATGAGTCGGTTCCGACTCGATGGCACCTGACAACAACAACAACAACAATGTTCACATTCTGTGCCTATATTTCTCTGGGTTGTTTGACTTCTTAATGCTGAATTAGTAGAAGTTTTTTGTTGTTGTCTAATCTATAATCTAGATATAAGTGTCTTATGATGTTCATGTAATATCTAGAAAATCTTTACCTGCCCAAAAGTTGTAAAAATATTCTCTCATATTTTCTTCTTGAAGTATGATATTTTTGCATTTTGCATCATCAGTTTTGAATTTTAACCTTTGAAACACATTCAGCTAGTTTTCATGGATAGTGTGAAGTAAAGGTTAATGCTCATTTCCCCCCACTATATGCATATCAGTTGTTCGAGCACTATTAGTTGAAAAAAAGATATTCTTTCCCTATTGAAGTGTTTTGGGAACTGTGTGGAAAATCAATTGACCATATATGTGTGGCTTTATTTCTGATCTCTCTCTATTCTGCTCTATTAACCTACAAATTTCTTCTCATACCAGTACTACATTAACTTAACTGTTGTTGTTGTTGTCAAGTGCCATCGATTCAATTCCAACCCATAGCGACCCCTATGAATAAACACATTTCTATTTCTTCCTTTTGTATCTTTATATGTATCTTTCTTGTCTTAAAAACTTCAGTACAATATTGAATAAAGCGATAAACCTCCAAGGAAAGAAAGATACTGCAAAGACGTAAACCAGTGTAAGCTGAAAATTTCCCAAGGCTCACAAAGGGCAAGAGACTGTTCAAGTTGCAGTCAACTTTAGTATGAAGATTTTGCTGACTATATGGGCATGCTCAGTAGAGATTCCAGAATAGGATCATTAGTATTAATGGTGGTGCTAATATAGTATATGAGCTAACTACATCTGCCTAAGAAAGATATCAAACACATGTAGAATGGCTTGAGCTGATTTCCAAATACCTTTATTCTATACTAGGACACAAATAAACTCAGAACTCAACAAGGTACAATTGATGATGTCCAGTATCTGATAATATTAAGCAAACAAACTAACAGAGTAGACATGGAAAGAAGGAATAATACCTTCTTTTAATTATGTGAAATTTAACTAGTAGAAATTTTAATATTGTGAAAAATTAGCTAATAGAACTCTACCTGAAAATTACTTTTGATGAAATTTGTGTGCAAGATAAGAAAACATCTAATATAAGTATTACATCTTATAGAAGTATAACATCTAATATAAGTATTATATCTTATAGAAGTATAACATCTAATATAAGTATAACATCTACTATAAGTATTACATCTTATAGAAGTATAACATCTACTATAAGT
>NW_006409070.1:273988-280178 GCF_000296735.1 Chrysochloris asiatica
ACACACACACAAATGACTATAAAAACCCAAATAAAAACAAAAATAGTGCCTTAGTACCCTGTAGAAAATATCATGTAATGTAATATATGTGCAATTTTTCAGAAGGAGAGAAAACAGAAATTTTAAAAAGTTTGAAAATCAGTGATTAAAAAATTGATAACTAGAAACACTTACCGAAGAAGCTCAACAAACACCAAGCAAGACAAACACAATGAAAACAGGACAAAAGCAAATTGTAACCATATTGCTGGAGATCAGTAAATTCATAAAAGTAGAGTGAAAAAGGGTACAATTATAAGACAATAGTATATTTGTCAGACTTGTCAGAAACTGTGCAAGTAAGACTGAAATTAAATAAAAAATTAATAACAGAAAGATATATGCAAAATGCTTAAATAAGTGGGAATGATAAATGAAAAACTTTTATAAATAACCACTAGGTCAAAGAAAAAATAACAAAGAACGTTAACAAATGTTTTGGGATAAATACAAATAACAAAGATTATGAAAATTTCTGGATGATGCTAATGCATTGATTAGAGGAAATAATGCTCATAAGAGAAAAGTAAAAAAGTATTAAAATCAGTTATCTACCCTTAAGAAATTATACAAAAGAAGAAATTAAATTCAAAGTAAAGAGGATGAAATAATGAGATCAAAATCAATGAAATAGAAAATGGACAACCATTAGAGAAAATCATTGAAATCAAGTTCTTTGAAAAGATACATAACATTTGTAAACCTTAGAATTATCAAGAACAAAGAAGATATGAATTACCCACATCCCTAATAAAAGGAGGGATGCAGGTCCAAAAGAATAAAAAGCATCATAATGAAACAGTATTAAAGACTTTATGCTAATAAATTGACCAACCTGGATAAGTAGGAAGAATTACTTAAATTATGAAGTAATTATGCAGTAATTAAATTATGAGATATATAAATTATGAAAAGCAACCTAAGAGTAATTATTAAATGTGAATATTCTAACATTAATTAAAGAAGTTTAATTCATAATTAAAATATTTTCCACAAAGAAACTTTAGATCCATATAGCTCACTTGTGAAAACCCTTCTAAAAAGTAAATGTGTGAGGGAACTATTTTTAACTAATTTTATGAGGTCAGTTTAACTATAATACTAAAGACATTTCATGAAAAATCAAAAAACTATAGACCCATATAATTCATGAACAAAGTAAAATCCTTAAAAATTAGTAACAAATTAAGTCCAGCAGTATATCAAAAAGATTGTGAATCATGTCCAAATGGAGTATATGCCAGAAAGGCAAGGTTATTTTAATAATCTATGGTCAATGAATGTAATTCATCATACTAATAGAATATAGGAGAAAAACAATATAATAATATCAGTGGTTGTCAAAAAACCATAAAAATGCTTGTGGTTGTCAACCATTTTATCAGTGGTTGTCAAAGAAACCATAATAAAAGCGCTCAGTAATCTGAGAATTCTGGTGTGGTGCTGCAGGTTAATGCGCTGGACTGTAAGGTCGGTTTGAACTGCAAGCTTGACAGCTCAAGGTCACCAGCTGCTCCTCAGAAACACTATACAGGCTCACTATGAGTTGGAACCAACTCGATGGCACGTAACAAAAAGAACTGAGAAAAGAAAAAAACTTCTTTAACCTTATAAAGAACATATACAAAAATCTTATTACTGACATTACACTTAATGTTGAAAGGCTGACTGTTCAGGACAACTTGTATTCATAATGGTCCCAGGCTGGAAGCAGCCCAAAGGCCCATCAACAGGTGAAAATATACACAAATGTTGTATCAATACAATGAAATACTACTCTACTTTGCATTAAAAATAAACTACTTTTTGTAACAAAATACTATAGAGGTGAATCCCAAAACATTGTGCTGAGAGGAAGTAGTAGACATAGAATGTATATTGTATAATTTATTTTTGTGTGTGTGAAATTCTAGAAAAGGCATAATTAACACTTAGTGGTAGAAAAAAGATCATTGGTTTCCTGGGATCCCAGCTAGAGTACAGACTGAGTGGATACACAAGGTGACCATGTGTAGTAATAGAAATGCTCTGCTTCTTTACTGTGGGCTGTGATCACAGCTACATTTATCAACAGTTTCCAAACTGCTGCCTAAAAGTCGGTGTATATTGTTTATGTTACTAATACCTCAGCAAATTTAATTTAAAACAGGAAGCAAACAGACTTGAAAAATCTCATTAGTTCATCTAAACCAATCCATCATGAACTTAATTTAGTTTTACAAAAATTTCAGAAATTTCATTTTATATTAAATCATGCTGAAAATGAAAATACAGGCTAAATTTGAATACATTTTCTAAAGCAAGCTTAACGTTTGCAAAATTTGCATTTGCCTGTTAATGTGTAAATTGGACATTAGTTCAGTCTTCTTTCTCTCTGATTTTGCAATCATAAATTATGTTGATTATCAACCCAAAGTCAGAAAAATGAACAAAGGACATATAAATGGATTGTACTGTTTGTACATACAGATGTATTAATATATAATCTATGTATAATGGCAATTTTGTATCATAAAAATAGAATCGGTCCATCCTTTATTGTACATAATTACCCTTTTACAACCAAGAAAGCTAATAGGCTCAAACTATATAGATTTAGACATCTGAAACTTTAGGTAACACAGTTGGATCTCTACTAGAAAAACTCAAAGGCATTCTAGATAAATAAAAAAACCCTCTGAGTTTAAATATGTTCATGTGGCTTCTTTCCTTCCTATATATAATTGAAGATTATATCCAGTGTGATAAAATCTTTCTCAGGCATCTTTAATTACAGTTGTAGAAATCTGATGGAAAATTATGATTCCACACGTTAATTTATATGCTGTCTTTAGGGGGCAGTGCTAACCCACTGATACATGTCTTCCTTTCTCTTACTGTTACTCTCAATGGTTAATATAAAATGAACAATTATGATTTTTTGTGATACAATTATATACAGCCCTAAATATTAGAAATATTTTCCAGGTAGTCAAACAAAAATGAAAATTTAAAGTTAATTCATTCAGTATGCACAATGTGTGGTGTAAGATGCAGATGTGAATAAGGTAATATTTGCTTTCAAGTAGCTTACAATAACACGGGTAAATAATCCTTGTGTATGTTTATTTACAACTCTTCCATGATGAGGATATTAATAAAAACAGCAATATTTCTTGATTACTTTTTATGTATGTCACTGTTAAGCATTTAAATTATTCCTCAGACAGCCCTACTACATAGAAATTACTATCTACTTTGCAGACTAGGATACTGAGGATTAGTAAGATTTGTCCGAAGTCACACAGCTTGTAAGTAACAGAGCCAAGACTTCAAAGTCAGTGTTCTTTGTCATTGTCTGTTACCTCAAGGTGTGTGTGAAATACTCAAAGAGTTGTAGAAGTTCAGAAGAGATGACACCATTTCTGTTTGTGGGAACTATGGAAACTTTTATGTAGGGAGTGAAATTAAATTGTATTTTTCAAGTCTAAATGGGATAATAAAAAGAATAGCTAAGATTGGCAGTATTTATTAAAACCTTATATGCCAAGTGTTTTATATTCATTATCTCATTTAATTAAGAGGAACAAAACCTGTATTATTTCTTGTTGGATAGATAAGGCAAGTAAGTAAGGCTGTCAGTGGAGATACCCACTGAAAGTCACACTGCCAATAAGCAGGAGAGTTTAGACTTGAGTCTAAGATAAATTCTTCATCACTAAAATATGCTGTTCAGAGAATTATGGTGGAAGGCATGAATAAAAGCATGGAACATGACTGTTGTTTGCGTGCCATCAAGACCATTCTGACTCACATGATTAGGAAAAGGAAAATGATTTTACTTAGTCATAGTCTAGAATGAGTATAATAAAAGTATAATAAAGAATAAGGCTATAAAATACTTTGACCATAGAACCTTAAAGGCAATTAAGAAATTTCAATATTATGTATTGTTGTTGTTGTTGTTAAGTGTCATTGAATCGATTCTGACTTATAGTGTACCTGTTTAGGGTTTCTAAAAAGCAGCTGTTAAGTTTGGAACTGCCAACCTTGTGTTTCAAACTGACCTTGTGATTCAGAGCATTGTCCCGCAGCACCACACCAGGAGTCCATTATGTGTCGGACACACTGGGAAATCATTGGAGACTTTAGAGAAGGGAAGAGATATTATCAGAACTTTTCCTTTGGGAGGGAAACAAAGACAGAGAATAATGAAGTTCCCTGTACAAATGGATTGGATAACTATAATAAAAATCAAACAAATTTGTAGTAGCTGAATAACTATGAAATGTTGATTATTCCTTGTCAAGAATGTAATGGTTAATGGTGCCATGTTGTGTTGACATTGAGTTTTCAATCATTAACTGATTGAATTAATAAGTAAATGCCTTTTTGATTGTTGTAGATAGCAGTGGTAAAATATTTGATGTTGTATATGTTTAATCTTATAGATTAAACATTTGATGTTGTATATGCTTAATTGTCCTACAAGTCCTTGTTCTTCAGTCACTGATGTTCAATTCATAAAATGTATTTTTGAGATGGTTTCTAAATTCATGCGGGATATTTTCAAGATAGCAGTTTGGCTTGTTTTATTTTTCTTTAGTTTCAACCTGAACTTCCACATGAGCAATTGATGGTCCATTTCACAGTCAGCCCCTGGTCTTATTCTGACTGATGAGACTAAGATTTGCCAAGCTCTTTATAGTCAGTTCGATTTCTGTGAATTCCATCTGAATGAGCCCAAGTGCATAGTTTCAAGTCATTATTGAAAAAAGTTAATTGCAGTGAGTAAGTTATTGGCCTTACAAAATTTCTCATTTTATATATCAGTAAAGTAAGGCACATGGAGGTCAAATGACTCGATGGCACCTGACAACAACAACAATAGAATCATTGACCACACAGTTTGCAATAGTAGGAGGAGAATGCTAACAGACTGCCTGACTCTAAAGTTTGCCCCCTTAACCACTATGATACATGGCTTCTTGACTGTATAATGAAAAGAAAAGCTGATGCAATTACAATTTAAGTAAAAAAAAAAAATCATATTTTTGCATGTTAGACAATGACATTCTGTGAACATCTTGCTGTCTGGGACAAACACTGAAATCTTCTCTAATTTGGTACACTGTTAATTGTTGTTAAGTGTCATCAAGTTGGTTCAAATTCATAATAGCCCATATTTTCATAAATAAAAAAATTTCAAATCAGTAACCAAAGGCAACTGTCACAGGAATTTCTGAGATCCTGTGGAAGGTGGCGGGTCAGAGAAAAAGAGGAAGACCCCCAACGAGATGGATAAGCCAGGTGACATCATTGATGGCATCAAGTGTGGCAGCGGTAGTGAGGTTGGCCCAGGATCAGACATTGTTTCGTTCTGCTGTGCATGGGGTCGCTATGAGTTGGTTCTGACTCGATGGCACCTGACAACAACAACAATGGAATCATTGGATAGAACTCCCCAACACCCCCCTCCCCTCAAAAAAACAAAAACAACCCTATGATTATAAAACCTATGACTGAAGAACAGATGAGTTGTGGGATGGAATCAAAGACAATTTACTTGAAGAAAGCAAATTGCCATTAAAGAGAGAGAAAAAGAACAAACAAGATGGTGGATCTGGTGGACATGTAGTAAAGAACTTCGCCAACAACAACACAGAATACTCGACCAAGCAGGCTCGGGATGATCCCAGAACTCTGAACCACATATAAAGGAATACTTAGAAGGTTGGAAGGCTCACAGCTAGGGAATTTGTGGCAAAAGCAAGAAATCTATTGCTTTCTAGTCCAGGACTCTTGGCTGCTCCAGGAACCTCCATTTTGGGTGAGACCACGTGGGGTAAGGATTGGAGCGGCCACAGACGCCTGGCAGAACAGCTGAGATAAAGGTGTGGACATTATTTTCTTTTGGTATCTGTTCATTGGTCCCTTGCTGTCTGTGCACCTCCATTCTGGTGACTATAGGGGTGCCTGAGCTAGGGGGCACCTCAGCCCCACCCTCAGAGGGTTCTACTACTCATGCACACAGATCTTTAAAGAGACAGGTTCCAATTAAAACCAAATGGCCACAGCCGGCCCTGAACTATTTCCAACTAGAAAACAGGCCTGAACGGGGATTGTGGAGCAGAACAAGCAGAAAAAAGAGGAAATAGGATGAAATTAAATC
>NW_006409070.1:282291-297499 GCF_000296735.1 Chrysochloris asiatica
GTCTGGTGAAAGGAGATGGGGATAAGATTCATAAGATTCAATAGTATGCCCTGTAAACTTTCACTCAATTCATAATAAAAACCTTAAAAAAAAAAAAGACAGGAAAGAAAGAAAAGACCAAATTGGATGTTTGAAGAGACTCTGCAACTTGCTCTTGAACAGAGAGAACCTATAGTGAATAGAAGAAATGATGAAGTAAAAGAGCTGAACAGAAATTTTCAAAAGGTAGCTTGAGAAGATGAGGCATTATAATGAAATGTGCAAAGACTTGGAATTAGAAAATCAAAAGTAAAAAATACACTCAGCATTTCTGAAGTTGAAAGAACTGAAGGAAAAATTCAAGTCTTAAAGTGAAATAATGAAGGATTTTATGGGGAAGATCTTGAACGACCCAGGAAGCTTCAACAAAAGTGGGAAGGAATCCTGTACTCAAAAGCATTGATTGATGTTCAACTGCTTCAGGAGGTACCATGTAATCAAGAACCAATAGTATTGAAGTTGAAGAACACAGTCCAAGCTGCACTAAAGGCAGTGGTGAAAATCAAGGGCCAGGAGTACACAGAATACCAGTAGAGATGTTTTCACAAATGGATGCAGCACTGGAAGTTTTCACTTGTCTACGCCACGAAATTTGGAAGACAGCTTTCTCTCTGTTTGGAAGATTTCTCTATGTGTGCCCATTCCAAAGAAAGGTGATCCAACAGAATGTGGAAATTATTGAACATTATCATGAATAGCACAAGTAAAATTTTGCTAAAGATCCTTCAAAAACAGTTGCAGCAGTAAAGGGTACTGCCAGAAATTCAAGCTGGATTCCAAAGAGAACATAGAATGAGGGATGTCATTGCTGACGCCAGATGGATCTTGTCTGAAAGCAGAGAATGCCAGAGAGATGTTTTATAGAGTATGCAAAGGTATCTGACTGTGTGAATAATAACATTGTGAAAAATGAGGGTTCCAGACCACTTAATCGCCCTCATGGGGAACTTGTACATAGACCAAGTGGTAGTCATTGAAACCAAACAAGGGAATACTTTAAAATTAGAAAAAGTATGTTTGGTTGTATCCTTTCACTATGCTTATTCAATCTGCATGCTGAATTCATAAATAATTTCTCTTAGATCATCACAAGGCTGGTTTCTATGAGTTGGATGTTAAAGAAATCACAATGGTTTGACTTTTTCCGACATGCTATACCACTCCAAGGACTCCTGGTGTGGCTCTGTGGGTTAATGCACTGGACTGAAAAGTCTATTTGAACCTCCGTGTCGGTGATTCAAGCTCACCAGCTGCTCCTTGGAAACCCTATACACGGTTGCCATGGGTCATAACTGGTTCTAGGCACTTAACAGCAATTTAACAACATACTACTCCATAATTCTTGATAATAAATCACCACTTCTTCTTTCCCTCAAGTCCTGAAGTTCTGCAACATGTTCCAACATCTTACAAAACTAACAGTTTTAAAAGGAAATGGCTCACACAATTGTAGAGATTGGCAAGTTCCAAATCTGTAGTTGAGAGATCAGTCTGGTGGAATCATCCCACTCACGTACTGTCAGAAGCTGAGGAACCCAAATTGGCAGGTCAGTCAACAGGCTGTTGATGCACAAGATTGTGGGAACTGTTGAATCAGGTCAGGTGATGGGGCTGAAAGTTGCCTGAACTGGAGGTCAGACATCATGAGCCAGATACAAGATTCAGGGCAAGAGAGCAAACTTGTCCAAAGCACTCTTATAAATTGAAGTCAGACCTTGCCCCAAGGGAAATTAAGGGTGGTGAATGAGTCACACTCTCTAATAAGAGGGGGTATACTTAATCCTTAGTTCCACTGTAATTTTTATTCCTCCTTCTTGTTAAGTGCCTTCAAGTTGATTCCGACTTACAGCCACCCTGTATAGCGTTTCCAAGAAGTGACTGGTATGTTTGAACCACCCACCTTGCAGTTAAAACCGACCTTTTGGTTCAGTGCTTATCTTACAGTCCCACCTGAATCTTTACTCCTGAGCAAGGAATTTCAAAATGGGTCCATTATCACAGACATAGAGGCTAGGATTTATAATATATCATGGATCAGAGAAATTTGGCTAAAAGAGCCATAATAAATAATTAGCTGCCCTGCACTGGACAAGACTGGATTATCTGAAGAATGTAGCATCAGGATGGGAGGAAGAGTCATTAAAAACCTGTGATATGCATAAATACAGCCTTGCTTGATGGAAGCAAAGAAGACATGAAGCGTTAACTGATGAAGATCAAAGACTATAACCTTCAGTATGGACTACACCTCAACATAAAGAAAACAAAAATCTTAACAACTGGATTAATAAGAAACACTATGATAAATGGAGGAAAGTTTAAAGATGTCAAAGGTTCATTTTACTTAGATCCACAAACAATGCCCATGAAAGCATCATTCAAGAAATCAAATGATATATTGCACTGGGTAAATTTGCTGCAAGAGACCTCCATACCCTGTTAAAAAGCAAAGATGCCCCTTTTAGGCTTAAGATGCACATGACTCAAGTCATTGTGTTTTCAGTCACCTTATATATGTGTGAAAGCTGGACAATGAATAAGGAAGTTCAAAGAAGAATTGATGCCATTGAATTACATTTTTGGTGAAAAATATGAACCTACTATAGACTAAGAGAAGCTGCCTTGGAAGTACAGCTGGAATGCCCCTTACAAGCAAGGATAGTGTGTGAAGTATTTCAGATGTCTTTTCTAGCCAGGTCTTAGTACCTCCCACCAAACTACCTTTTTATGATGGGTCTGGGCAAGAGAAGGTGGAGGAAGGTACTGATAGATTATATGATTCAGTTATGAATGATTGCTAACAGAACTAATTGTGATTGGTCTGTTTTCCATCTTCTTGTTACTTAGTGCTACTGAATCAGTTCCGACTCATTGCTACCTTATTTAGAATTCTCAAGAAGATGCTGATGGGTTTGAATGTCCAACCTTGCGGTTAGCCACCCAAGTGCTTATCGTACTGTGCCATACAAGTACTCTTGCTGGGTATAAAATAAGAAGGGCTCATTTTGTATTGCACTACCATCAAAATAGAAGAGCTAGGATTAGAGTGTGTCTGGATCCCGAGATCTTTGTGCATTGAACCTACTCGACTCTAGGACAGAAAGCTGTGAAACTGAAAGACTGGCAGAGGAGTAGCAGCAGCAGAACCAACAGCCAGAGGAGTGGGTTTCCCAGCCCCCAGAATAAGGAAAGCTGAATGACTTTGGGCAGGAGGTTTACTTGCAGTGTGGAGTGCCTGCAGGCACTTAATTGAAAGAGCTAAGTTTGCATACCTATGAAGCTAAAACTTAGTGCTTTTGGGCTGAGACATTCATAGTGAAATGTCCTTTGGGCATATGTCAGCAGCTCTAAAAGAGCTTTGTAAGATTGCTGAAGCAGAACAGAGGCCAGGTCAAGGGGCAGAGGACCAGAGAGAGAGGCCTGTCTCTGGACATCGCTAAGGAGAGGCTGTCTTGACTGGAGGGACTCACAGCTCAGTATTTTTGCTCCTGAATTGTAAGGTGTTGATTTCCCTAATAAACCCTTTAACTGTGATGATGGTATCTGAATTCTTTGTGGCCACCCCGATGGCCAAAGTGCTGTGGGAGAGATTGTTGGTGCCATTTTTTTTTTTTTTTTAACAGTGAGCTTATTAGTCTTAAGTACTTTTTCTATGTTATCAGGAGCGACCAGTCCCTGGAGAAGGACATCATGCTTGATAAAGTAGAGGGCCAATGAAAAAGAGGAAGAACCTTAACAAGATGGACTGACACACTGTCTACAGTAGACTCAAACATAGCAAGGATTCTATGACTGACACACAGCTGGGTAGTTTGTCCTTCCATTGTACACAGTATCCTTGTGAGTTGGACACCACCTAACAACAAAAACACAATGAAGAAAATAATAGTGTTCGTCTCAAAAGATGACTTTGTGAATGAAAAGAATAAACAACAGACAATGCTGTGGCAATGGTGCCACAGTGCTATGCAAATAGTATTATTATCGTATCTTATGTGTAGTAATTGCTTGGGGAAAGATTTGATTTCATCTTTTTTTTTAGGGCTTGAGAACTGATAAAGGGAAAATTATGATGTAAATGCAGAAAAGCAAATATTTTGAAGTAAGAATTAGAAGAAAATCTTACTCCATTTTTTTAAACAACAACTTTTTGGGGGCGATTGCTACTTGCAATCAATTATGTTTAATATCTGTACTACAGTAATCATAATCTAGGGTGTTGTGTTAAACATTTGATCACATATCTTTAGGCAATCTCTTCCTTTTCTGTTTACTTTTATATAACCTCTTGTCATTGGCTCAATACAAATTAGCAGAACAACCACGTAGGGTTTCTGAGATGGAAAATCTTTATGAAGCAGAAAAACCTCATCTTTCTTCTGTGGAACTATAGATAGATTTGAACTAACCTTGTGGTTAGCAGTCCAAAGCTTAACCCCTCTGCATTACTAGATCTTTTTTTACTTGTATATGTAGATTTTTCTTTTTCTTTTTTTTCTGAAGGCTCTGTGGGTTTGGCATTTTTCTTCAATTCTGGCAAATGTTCTTTTACCATATCTTTGGATAATTTTCTCCCATCTCTTGTCTATTTTAATTTCTGCAAATCCTCTTTTTCAGGTGTTGGACATCTTGGTTTGAAATCTTCTAGTTTTCTTTTCATCCTTTTGTTTTTTCTTCTGTGAAGTTTCCTCAGGTTTATTTTTCAACTCTTTCATGGGATTTTTATATATGCATTTATTTTGTAGCATTTTGTTCTTTTTTCATGGCTGTAACATTTACTCTGTCTCTGAGGATATTATTTATAACTCTTTCTGTATATTTAGAGATTTTCTTCAAGTAGTTAGAGATCCTGAGTACTGACTTGTATCTTACTAAAAACATTAGAAACAGTTTTAATGTAGCATGTTGAAAGGTGGTGTGAAGGATGGACTTCACAATAGGGCTAAGGTATGTATCCTGATATCTGGGGGACTCTTTTAGTCCTTTATTTCTTGGGAGGTCAAATTCTGCAGAGAGGAATATTCTAGTCTCTTACTTGGGATATATCAACCTGGCCACCATGTTGTCTAAGGCAAATATGGGAAGACACTCTATTTGTGCATAGATTCTTCAGTTCCTAATCCCTTTGCTTCAACTTCTCCAGAAAATAAACCTTTTATTTCTTGCCAGGTAGTGATAGTTTCATTCCTAAGTGGGTGACGAAGGCAATGAGTTTAGGGCCTAACTGCTCCTTGTCTAGAGTTTCCACATTCGTTCCGCCCCACCTTCACCCACACTTTCACAAGTAGCCAGTCTCTATAATTCCTTGAAATGTTGAATCATGATATGGTCTGCTGTTTGGTGTCTTTCTTGTAGACATTTTGGTCTCCATTTTTTTTCAAGTTTGCCAACTCAAGTAATAACCCATTTCTCTTTAAGTATTTTTTTATACCTACCTATCTTGTTCTCTTTGATCATTAAAAAAAAAATTAAGTAAATGATTTACTGTTGTTATTGAGATTTTGGAGGTAATGAAAGTAAATGTAGATGTTCAACATGGAAGATCCACTATGAATTTTAAAAGTAGTGAGTGCCCCGGTCACATGTACTATATGAAATCTTATGCATTTGTAACATTAAAAAAAAAAATGGTATCTCTACCAATTCCTATTTCAGTAGAAAGAAATTTTTTTATATTCTTTTAACTGCATATTTAGTCTTCATGAGTTCTTGATGAATTATAAGATTTTTCTTATTTTCTGCTATCCAGACTTTTTTTGGGGTGGAGGTGGGGGTGGTTATTATCAAATCTGGAATCCTGGTGTGGCTCTGTAGGATAAGTACTTGACATGTAAGATCGGTTTGAACCACAAGGTTGGTGGTTCACACTCTCCAATGGCTCCTCAAAAACCCTATACAGATAGGCTTGCTGTGAGTTGAAAACAACCCCATGGCACTTAACAACAACAGAAATGTTACTCTATCCTGGTGTAACACTGTAAGATCAGCACTGGACTGCAAACTACAAGGTCACCAGTTCAAACCCACCAGCTGTGTCTCAGGAACCCTAGACAGGGTGGGTATGAGCTGGAACCAACTCAGCAGCACTTAACAACAACAATTATCATATCCTGTTTTTTTTTTTTTTTTTTTTAATGAATTTCATATTTTATGTTCCTTCACTTTCAACTTAAACTGACATATGCATATTGGAGATGCCATCACATTTTTCATGTCTCTGTCATAATTTGGTCACAGTTCTGAAAGTCCTTTGTACAGGAACATAGTTATAGAAGTAAGCTGACTCTTGTCTGCTAATATATATCACAAGCAATTGATGTAATTTAATTTGTGCTAAGATATCTAAATAATTGATATAATATATTGGTATAATATAAATTTAATTTCAGAGAACTTCATCTACAATAAATTTGTCACCAGGAGAAGTGGAAGAAGAAGAAGATGATGATGATGAAAACACTTGTGGGCCCTCAGGACTTTGGGAAGCATTAACTCCTTGTAATGGATGTAGGAACCTTGGTTTCCCCATTCTTGCACAGGTAAAGGTTTGCTTTTATTAAAGTATAATAAAACCTAAAAATAGTTGCCCATGTTTTAAAGTAAATCTTTTTGTTCCCTAGAAATTCAATTAGTATCGTGTTCACTTTGTAATTTTTTTCCAGCTGCAGGCTGAGTTAACAATGACATATGATTTGGAATACATGAGTGTGCGTATGCAAACACGGAGTCCTGGGGTGGCGCGGTGGGTTAATGCACTGAATTGCAAGGTCTCTTTGAACCACAAGGTCGGCGGTTCAAGCTCACCAGCCACTCCTAGGAAACTCTATCAGGGTCACTATGAGTCGGAATCGACTCAATGGCACTTAGCAAAAAGATGCAAACATAGAAATCACATAATTTTTATATGATTCTCTTATTTTGGTTATGATGCTAGTTCTAAAAGACTTAAATTTGAGGTTCTAATATTTATGATCTGGAAAGGTATCGTTTTAAGAAATGCTATATAAAATTAAATAATCATTTAAAAATGAAGTAAAGGTTGAGTTTAAAGATGGCATACTAGGACTCTTTAAAAAGCACATCACTAAACTTTTCTTGGCATAATAGAGATGTTGCAGAATACTGTATACCACTATGGATTGTATAATACAAATAAGAAGTGAGACCAGAACACTAAAAGGTTGAGAACAACTTTGAAACCCTTACACTGTTCATTAAAGTCACTTTTAATTCTGTAGGCTCATCTTCAAATACCTATTGTGTGTTATGGGTCATAAACCCGTAGAAGAATTTCAGAGAGGAGGAAGCGCTTTTAAGCGGCGTTGAGAAAATCTGAGGTTGCAGTGGAAATAACCCTCTACAAAGATGCAAAGAAACAGAATGCAAAGGACAGCGTGGTAGTAATCCACAACATAGTGCATGGGTGAAAACAAGCGCTTATGATGAGAAATGAAAATTCATGCTAATTGTTCACTATTTTACATCTCAACAAATATATTTTTCTCTTTTGCAACAAATATCAAGCAGTTGGTGCCTATGGTCCTATCACATTTTTCCTATGTCTCTATGGTAATTTGATGATACCACTCAGAGTCTAGTATTAATTGTGGAAAGCTAAATAGAATAATCCAATTAGAATATTCTACTTGAAAAACAACAATCTTTTTTAAGTGGTAGTGGTGTGCCATGGAGTTGGTTCCGACTCATAGTGACCCTGCATAGGGTTTCTGAGGCTATAAATCTTTACAGGAGCAGAAAACCTCATCTTTTCCTTGTGGAATGGCTGGTAGTTTCAAATTGCTCACCTGGAGGCTAGCAGCCCGACTCATAACCACGACGCTTCCAGGATTCTTTCTTCGTATATACTAACTGTGAATGGATTATTCCTAGGACTCTTAAGAAAGTTTTCCTAACCTTTATGAAATTATTTATATATATGTGATCCTTGCTGTTGTTGCTGTTAAGTGCTATTGAATTGGTTCTGATCCATAGTGACCATGTATAGGGTTTCTAAGGAACAGTTGTAAATTTGAACTGCCGACCTTGTAGTTCAAACTGATTTTGCAGTCCAGCTTTTAACCCACAGCTCCACACCAGGGGGCCATATCTATTTGCTCCACATCTATGGTATTTACATTGCTTCTGACATATATTCAGAATTATGGTTGGATGAATCAATAAACAAATGTGTATATTCTAGAGTTTTAGTTTTTCTCTTACAATTTTTGCACATAGATTTTTGCCTGAAATTTTCATGGGTGAATATGTATAATAGGTCTTATGTTATTACATATTCTATGTAATAACATAACAGGTCTTATGTTATTATAACAATAATTAATGTTGTTGGTGTTAAGTGCTGTCAAGTCAGTTCTCACTCATAGCCACCCTATAAGGTTTCTATATAGGGTTTCATAAGATCAGGTGGTGGGTTTGAGCTGCTGACCTGTGGTTCACCGTCCAGTGCTGATTCTTCAGTGCCATGCCAGGAGTCCACTTAATAGTTTATCAATAATTTTTAAAAATTTCCTATAAATTAACATTTTTGTAAAAATTATTTTTAAAAGTCATTACTTTGTATTTTGCCTTGAATTTAAAATTTTTGGAAAAATATATTGAAATTAAATAAAAATTTAATTTTAGATCACTCTGCTTTTCAAAATGCCATCAGTAATATGGCGATATCTGATTCTCCACCACCTTATTAAAATTTACTTTACCTTTTTAACGTATATTGTTATTTTGTTTATATTTTGCATTTTACTTGCTTGGTAATAACTTTTTATAATTGTAAAGAATGAAAATTATATATTTTGTCTTTTGGTAATTTTTCTATAAAGATTGGTATTGCTTCAATAAAATATATTGGTTCCTTAGATATTGTGGTCCTGGTATGGCTCTGTAGGTTAATTTGCTGGACTGCAAGGTTGCTTTGAACTACAAAGCTGGTGGTTCAAGCTCACCAGTCGCTCCTTGGAAACCCTATACAGGGTCGCTATGGGTCAGAACCGACTTGACAGCACTTAACAACAACAATTTAGTAGTTTTGTCACAAAGTGTTTCGTACTCTAAATCTTTACCTTCTGTCTTACTTTGTATATATGCATGTTTGTAAATGTGTAGTTTGAGAGCTAAGAAATTTCAACTACCAGTTGGGAATTTTTTATATCTTTTGTTTATTTCCTCTCATCTAGAATTCCTTTAAAATCTCTTGAATATGACTTTATATATATGTTTTTTATTTGTTGGTATCTAGTTTTCCAATGACTTTGCAGACAACAATAACTCCCATTCCGCTCATCTTGAATTTACTTATGGTTTTTCTTTGTGTGTATGTTTTCTTACTTTTTAAAACTTTATGACTTGGCTTTGATATTTTCCTTGTAATATATGGCAGAATAAATTCTTTATTACATTAATACTCTCAGCTGACATGATGGCTTGCTTTTTACGTTTATATTTTACAGTTATCAGGCTAATTTTTAAAGGTATTCTTATTGGAATTTTACTTTAATGCATTGACTCTATAAATTTGTTCTTCAGTATCCTTTTTTACTGAATTCGATTTAACAAGCCAGGAAGGGGACATAACTATTTCTTTTACTAAAGTTCTCACTACATAGATTCTAATGTGTGAGTGTGAGTTACTAGTGCAGATGGGCTTTCCTTTAGCATTCATAGGTATATATTTTTCATAGTCAGGAGTCCTGGTGTGGAACTCATAGCAACTCTGTATAGGTTTCCAAAGGAGCCGCAGGGGTGCTTGAATTACTGACCTTGCAGTTAGTAGTCCAGTGCTTATCCTACAGCACCAGGCTAGGACATGTTGTTGTTGTTGTGCTATCAAGTATGTTCTGACTCATAGCGACCCTGAATGGTGTTTCTGAGGGGCAGCTGGTGGGTTTGAACCATCAACCTTGTAGTTAGTAGGTACTTATCTTATAACCAGGACTCCACATTAAGCCATAAACACTATGTATATAGTGATAAAGCAGTGTGCCTTAGTAGTTGATATAGGAGGAGCCTTCGGGGCCAGTGCAGTTAGAGTGGTGGTGGTGATAGTATGCCTTGGAGTCGGTTCCTACTCATAGTGACCCTGAATAGGGTTTCCAAGGCTGTAAATCTTTACAGGAGTAGAAAACTTCATCTCTCCTCTGTGGAACAGTTGGTAGTATTGAACTGTTCACCTTGAGGTTAACAACCACCAGTGCTATAGAAATTGTGTATGTTCTACATTCAAGCATAGTGATAAACTTCTGAAACCATGAAGATTATAGAAAGAACACAGATTTACTCAGGAGCCAAATTACCTGTAATTTCTGGTTCTGGCTTATAAAACTGTGATGTATCCCTTTATAACTCAGACTCAGAATTCTCCCTTAGCCTGTGGATCTTACCCTTCTAAAATTCTTTTGTTCTTTATTCAAAATCTGTATTGTTGTTAGGTGCTGTGGAGTTGGGTTCAACTCAAAGTAGCCATGTATACAACTGAATGAAACACTGCCTCTTTCTGGTTTGTGCCCAGATTATAAATCCATTCTATATTCAGGTTTCATCTAGACTGTTCTTCTGCTCACAAGAATTCTAAATTGGTACAAATCAGGATAAAATAATGGGCCGTTTGGAGTTCATACTCATGAATATATTATATGACGTTTTATTCTTCCACTGTAACCAGATTATTGAAGTTTCAACAAGAAACCAATTCTTTTCATTTTTGAAAAGGCTTGACACATTTATTGTAAATAGACCTTGTACAGAATATTTTGGGTTTCTTTGGGTTAACTACATCCAAATATAAATGCAATGTTTTAAAAATACCCAGTATAATTTTAAAGTACAATCTCAAATCAATTAAGATTTAAGCTAGTAAAGAATTAGAAGGAAACTCAAGACTTGAGAAAGTAGACATGAACCCTATCTAGAAAGTATGATTAAATTTGTTTGTTTTTTAGCAATAGTGATCACTCTCATTGCATTGTGTCAGACATTTCAGCTATATAATCTCTCCAGTAATCATTTAAAGGAGGAAGCAGCTTATTCAAGGTCAAGGTCACATAGCTAATGAGTAGCAATACTGTCACTCAAACCTGGGTTGTTTTTGTCGTTTTTTTTATAGTATGGTATTTTCCTGACTTCATTTATATTTACCACCCTTCCTATATCCTTCCTTGTATCCTTGGGTATATATTGGAAAGTGTTTGAAGACTATGCTTTGGCTCTAAATTTACAATCATGAATGGTTAAGACCCTTTGGTAAATAAGAGTAATTTTCAATATTTTGTTATCCGTTCATTCATTTAATAACTCGTAAATAACAAGGGAACGTTATTAAAGGTAGTTCAGAGGCTGATCATAAATTGTCGTTAATTTTATTGCTTCTCTTCTTGTTAATAGAGCATATGCCAGCAGAAATCCGAGTTGATGGATGTGTGCTGTAATGGATGATATTACTCTCCTCCGGTCTTAGCTGAGATGGTGCTGCATCGTGTGCTGTAGATGGACTTTGAGTTTTTTTCTAAAAGAGTTAGTCCTGCTGGATCTCTAGAACTACTGTCTCTACTGCAGGGAGGTCTTAAGGTTCTGTAACAACCAGCCAATCCTATTGGAACTCATATTTAAAGACCCTGAACTACTTGTAGGTTGGCTCCTTCCCAGTTTTTG
This sequence comes from Chrysochloris asiatica, assembly GCF_000296735.1. Classification (NCBI taxonomy): domain Eukaryota; kingdom Metazoa; phylum Chordata; class Mammalia; order Afrosoricida; family Chrysochloridae; genus Chrysochloris; species Chrysochloris asiatica. The sequence continues at coordinate 293,995 of NW_006409070.1, forward strand.
AAATAGCAGTCTCCTTTGTGATGGTTCTGAGGCTGAAGTTTTTGTGTTTGGGAGGAAGTTTTATTTTTCTTTTTTGCTCTGATGGCTTCTTTTTCACCGCGATTGATTCTCTGATGGACTAAGCATCAGAATGGTGTTAACTTGTTCTTCCTTGTCCTACAATAGTGCTGGGAATGCCTTCTGTGACTTCAGTCCATTTCCTTACTTTCCCTCTGCTCTTTACTTTGGAATGGGAGATCTTTCGGCTTCCATCCATTCATTCATATAGCTTTCACTCTGCAAGGTGGAGATGAGGGTTTTCCTACTGACCTTTGCCTGGTTTTGAAACTGACTTGAAGGTAGTGCCTGCAGTCACTAGAGTAATGCTGCCCTCTTGGGTGAGACTGGAAGTGCCCTCTGAGGAAGAGTAAGTACATGCTTACAGCACTTGATCCACCAATGTTAGGCCCTCTGAGGACATGTTAAAATTACCCACATGGACTTTCTGGTTCTCCTTGCTTTTGCATCTATGAAGACTCTTCCTGCAAATGCTGTGTTTCTCTCTGAGTTTGTAGACTCACTTGTTACCACATCCACAGTGCCTGCTGTGGGGCCCGTTGTCACCATCCCTGTTCCTGCTCCTTTGTCAGTCCCTATATGTTGTGTGACTGGAGGAATATGAGCTTTCTTGAGCATAGTTTATATGGGAGGTATGTTGAATTTCTTCTTCTCCAGCAAAACCAGAAGGCATGGCTCCAAACACCTCAGGATCCATGTGGAGGCTCCTGATACTGACTTGTTCTTGATCCCCCATTCCACCAATCTCCATGGCATGTGCCTAGGGTGAGAAGAAACAAGTAGAGAAGAAAGTGAGATCAGAAAGATCTGCTTCTTTCTTAGTGTAACTGAACAGCTCAAGAGCTTAGAATACATCAAATCCAATCTCCCACATTAAAAAGGAATCCTTGCTACAGTGTCCTCACAATGCTTATTCCAGTTTTGGGTGATCAGTTCCAGTGCCAGGGAGAACACTATTAAAGATGACCGGAGATCACCCTCAGGTACTTTCATTTCATACACTTAGGTTAGTACTTCTGCAAAACAGAGTCCTGTAAGTGAAATCACTGATCAAAGGGTATGCACATTTGACACTTTAGCTACTAAAGCAATTGCATATTGGATAAAGTACATCGGATAAATAGGTACTAAGCAATGGTGCATCTGCACACAGAGTGTCTGCACTACCACTAGTATATACAGAAATCAATACATCACAGTCACAAGAGACATTATGACTTGAAGGACTGTATAATAGTCAAAAACATTCCACAGTAGAACAGCCTGCCTGGGTTGGGGTAGTAAGTGTTAAGAATAGATTTCATGGTTAGGATGCTGTGGTGGGGGTGGTTATATGCCGTGGTGGAGTTGGTTTCAACTCATAGTGACCCTGTTGTTGTTAGGTGCCATCGAGTCAGTACTGACCCATAGCGACTGGGAATCTTTACGGGAGCAGAAACCCTCATCTTTCTCCCATGGAACAGCTGGTAGTTTTGAACTGCTGACCTTAAGGTTCGCAGCCCGATTCGTAACCACTACGCTACCAGAGCTCTAGATGGTTTTATTTACACCCTGAAATATGAGACTAGAGAAGGTGACAGCTCAGGGTTCTCTGAAATTCGACCTTAAGGAACAGTTTGGAGAAACACTAGGGTACCTTCCTAATGTGACAAGGCATTCAAAAGGAGACTCATTTGGTTAAGCTCATCAAAATGCAAAGCATTTTCAGTTGAGCCTCAGATGGCACTGAAGGCTCTGCAGAACCAGCCTTTTTCTGCTTTCCTATGTGCCCTGGCCCCATCCTCTAGAGTCTCTCTGAAGACTTACTACTGCGCTTATGTCCTCTGTCTCAAACACAGGTATGTCCATTGTGTCCCCAGCTAGGATGGCCGGGGTGCCGCTGTAAGCCTCCACTGGGGGTTTCAGGAGGTAAATGAGATCTTCCCAGTAAACAAAAAGATCTTCTCTTTTGTCTGAAGGGGGACACAACTGAAGGTAAAAAGAGCGACCTGTGGCAAACTTGAGGCGGAGCTGTTGTTTTTCACCATTATGGATGGATATCTTTACAAACTTCAAGGGAAGCAGCCTTGTTAACTCCAAGGTCTGTGCACACTTGTGGCGTTTTTCCTTGGTGTCATAGTCCCATGTGGTGTGCTGCTCCTGGTTTGCAGTTGGTTGTGCCAGCAGCATGACATCGGGCACTTTGAGGCTAGGGCTGGTGCAGACAATGCCCACTGTCACCACTCGGCTACGGTTGTGCACATCCATCACTTCTCCTTTTTTGCTGATCTGGATAAAGTCACTCTCAAACATTGGCGCATATGCAAATATAGCATATTCTCCCTTGTAGAGTTGTCGCTGCAGTTTTCCCATGGAGATATTAAACATGCCCATGGAAGAGCAGCTTTTAGCTTTGTAAAACGGTGAAACACATTGACTGCTCATGGCGATTTTACCAGCAGTCCCTTGGGGCTCCTGCCGTCCTTCCTTATCACATCTCACAGGGCTTAGGTGTTCCCTTGGTCTCATAGATACATGGGGAGCCTTATGCCTCTGCAGTCCCCTTTCTTGCCCCAGAGCAATTGATGATATTGTGGTGGTACTGATTACCATTCACTGTATATCCGGGACAATCTTTAATGTGGACCCAGACCATGCCCCACCTTGGGCTTGGGGTTGTCTATGTACAGAGATGTCTGTTGAGCAATATCTGGTCTTGTAGGTGTTGGCAGAAGTTGGGTCAAAGATTTCGGCGTATGCAGAAGACAGGACGCACAAATGTTACTGTATGGAGATACTGTGATGCTTAGATGTTGAGGTGCGCAGATATGGGAGCTTGCTTGGGAGGGGCCTCACCTCAAACTGGACCCACTGGTTCACAGCTGCTTCTGCTTTTGATTCCACACAACCTGAGCCTCTGGTCTCCCTCCCACTGTGCATCCCCTTCCCTGCCTCTGGTTGCTGCTTTTATCCTCTCCTACCTATTGTGACAGGTCGCCATCACACACCCCTTTGTCTCTGTCACCCAAGAGGTGCCTCAGGGCAAGGACATTGTGTACTCCCAGGCCTCAAGTCCAAGCAGCACCAAACTGCGCGTATACAGCCCTAGGAAATGGGCCAAAAGGCCGGATCTTAATACATTAAGATTACTTTCCAAAAGGGTTAGGCTAACTTTCCTTTTAAAAAATATACATGTTATTTTACCTAGCACTTCTAATTGTAGACATTTACTTTATAAAAGACATTGAACAAGTTGGTAAAGACGTTAGTATGTTTACCCGTGTTTCTTGTAGCAATCTCTCTCTCTCTCTAAATATCTATATCTATATATATCTGTTGTTGTTGTTGTTAAGTGCTGTCGAGTCGGTTCCGACCCATAGCGACCCTCTACAGGGTTTCCGAGGGTGTAAATCTTTATGGGAGTAGAAAGCCTCATCTTTCTCCCACAGAGCGGCTGGTAGTTTCGAAC
>NW_006409070.1:298617-300645 GCF_000296735.1 Chrysochloris asiatica
AGGTACAGATTTCTCAGAAGTACAATTAAGTGTTCTGGAATACCCATACTTCTCAATGTTGTCCATAGCTTGTCATGATCCACACAATCAGAAGCCTTTTTGTAGTCAATAAAGCATAGGTAAAAATCCTTCTGGTATTCTCTGCTTTCAGCCAAGATCCATCGGACATCAGCAATGATATCTCTCATTCCACAGCCTCTTCTGAATCCAGCTTGAACCTCTGGAAGTTCTCTGCCAATGTATGATTGTAGCTGTTTCTGTATTACCTTTAGCAAAACTTTACTCACTTGAGATACCAAAGAGATTGTCCGATGAAAGCCTAGCACTGTAAACAAGATTAATGTCTTACAATAGGGGAGCGGTGAAATAAATTACCGAGCATTCTCTAGTTGAATAAATATATATTCATACAAGACATTATTTTTGTTCCTGATTTTTGACATGTAAAGATATCTATGACATTTCTTTTTCACTAAGAAAAGCAAATCAAACAAATTTTAAACTGTATTAGAATTGTCATGCAATAAATGTAAAATCATTGTGTGTTTTGATGCGGATATATATTAAGTGAAATTCTAAAAGTGCTTATCTAAGAATGGTGTATTTTTATTTTCTTCTTTATAATTTCTCATTTTAGTAGGATAATTTATTATCCTAGTAAATATATATATATTATTGTTGTTGTTAGTTGCCATTGAGTTAGTACCAACCCATAGCGACCGTATGCACAACAGAAAGAAACAGTGCCCGATCCTGGGCCAACCTCACTACTGTTGCCACGCTTGAGTCCATTGATGCTGCCACTTGGCCAATCCATCTCATTGGGGGTCTTCATCTTTTTCTCTGACCCTCCACTTTACCAAACATGATATCCTACTTCAGTGACTGGTCCCTCCTGACAATATGTCCAAGGTATGAGAGATGAAGTTTGGTCATCTTGGACTCTAAGGGGGACTCTGGCTGCACTTCTTCCAAAATGGATCTATTGGTTCTTTTGGCAGCCCATGGCACTTTCAATATTCTCCTCTAACACCATAACTCAAAATCATCAATTCTTCTATGGTCTTCCTTATTCACTGTCCAGCTTTCGTATCCATATGAGGTTATTGAAAATATCATGGCTTGGGTCAGGTGCACCTTAATCCTCAAGCTGACATCTTTGCTCTTCAACACTTTAAAAAGGTCTTGTGCATCAGATTTGCCTAATGAAATACGTCCTGTGATTTCTTGCCGGCTGCTTCTGTGAGTGTTGATAGTTGATCCAAGAAGAATGAAGTCCTTGACAGATTCAGTCTTTTCTCCATTGATAAGAATGTTGTCTATTGGTCCAGTGGTGAGGATTTTTGTTTTCTTGACATTGAAATGTAATCCATACCAAAGGCTGTGCTCTTTGATCTTCATCAGTAAGTATTTCAACTCCTCACCACTTTCAGCAAGCAAGGTGGTATCTTCTGCATATCACAGGTTGTTAATTAGCGTTCCTCCAATCCTAATGCCATGTTTTTCTTCATGTAACCTAGCTTCTCATATTATTTGCTCAGCATACAGGTTGAATAAGTATGGTGAAAGAATACAACCTTGTCATATACCTTTCTTAATTTTAAACCATTTCAGTGTTCCCATGTTCTGTTTGAACAACTGCCTCTTGGTCCAGGTACAGATTCCTCATGAGCACAATTAAGTGTTCCAGAATAATCACACATCACAATGTTGTCCATAGCTTGCATTGATCCAAACAATCGAAAGCCTTTGCGTAGTCAATAAAGCACAGGGAAATATCTTTCTGATATTCATTCACTGCTTTCAGCCAAGATCCATCGAACATTAGCAGTGTTATCCCTCATTCCACGGCCTCTTCTGAATCCGGCTTGAACATCTGGAAGTTCTCTATAAATGCATGATTGTAGCCATTTCTGTTGTGCCTTTAGCAAAACTTTACTCGCATGGGATATCAAAGAGATTGTCTGATGATTTCCGCATTCTGTTGGGTCACCTCTCTTTGGAATGGGCACAAATATGGATCTCTTC
>NW_006409070.1:312159-314304 GCF_000296735.1 Chrysochloris asiatica
TTGGACCATTTTGCAGTCTCACTAGCAATGCAGTCCCAGTCTATTCACATCCCTGCCAGCATTTATTGTCCTCTACTTTTTTGATCTCTGCTGTTATTGCTGGTGTGAGATGATATCTTATTGTTGTTTTTATTTGCGTATCTCTAATGGCTAGTGATCATGAACATTTCTTCATATGTTTGTTGGTTTCCGGATATTTTGCTTGGTGGAGTGTCTCTTGTGCCCATTTTTTAATTATGTTATTTTCTTTTTCGTGTAGAGTTGTTGTAGTTTCCTATATATTTTAGAAATGAGTCCCTTGTGTGATGTGTCATTATAAAATATTTTTTCCCATTCTGTGGGTTCCTTTTTTACTCTTCTGGTGAAGTCTTTTGATGCACATAAGTTTTTAATTTTTAGTGTGTACCACTCATCTATTTTGTCTATTGTTGTTTGTGTAGTTTTCAAAATGTTTTATAATCTGTGTTTCCCTGAATTAGTGCCCCATATTTGTCCCTATTTTTTCATTGATGGCCTTCATAATTCTGGGATCCACATTTAGGTCTTTAACCCATGTTGAGTTGGTTTTTGTATAAGGTGTGAGGTGAAAATCTTGTTTCAGTCTTCTGCACATCACTTTCCAGTTCTGCCAGCACCATCTGTTGAAGAGATTATCATTTCCCCATGCTATATATTTAGATACTGTGTCAAACATCAGTTGGCTGTATGTAGATGGGTTAATTTCTACATTCTCGATTCTGTTCCATTGATCTAGGTATCTTTCATTGTACCAGTACCAAGCTGTTTTGACCACTGTAGCCATGTAGTAAATTTTGAAGTCAGGGAGTGAGAGATTTCCAACCTTATTCTTCTTCTTCAGCAGTGCTTTGCTTATCCTAGATCTCTTTCCTTTACATAAGAAGTTTGTAATTTTTTTTCCATGTCTTTGAAGAATGTTGTTGGAATCTGGGTTGGGATTGCATTATTTGTGTAAATTGCTTTAGGCAGTATTGACATTTTCACAATCTTAAATCTTCCTATCCAGGATCATGTTACATTCTTCCATTTTTATAAATCTCTTTTGGTTTCCTGTAGTAGTGTTTTGTAGTTTTCTTTGTATAAGTACTTTGTTTCTCTGGTTACTTTTATTCCTAGATATTTCATCCTTTGGGTGGCTATTGTAAATGGCATTGGTTTCTTAATGTCCTTTTCAACACTGCCGTTTTTGGTACAGAGGAATCCAATTTTTGATTTTTGTATGTTGATCTTATATCCTGCCGCTTCACTGAAATCTTGCAATGAGGTCTAGTAGCTTTTTTACTGAGACTTTGGTGTTTTCTACATATAGATCATATTGTCTGCAAATAGAGAAAGTTTTACTTCCTCTTTGCCAATTTGGATGCCTTTAATTTCCCTGTCTTGCTGTATACCTCTTGCTAAGACTTTCAGTAAAATATTGAATAGGAGTGGTGACAAAGGGCATCTTTGTCTGGTTCCTGTTCACAGAAGGAAGGCTTTCTTTCGGTTTCTCCCCATTGAGAATAATGTAGGCTGTTGGTTTTGTATATATGCTCTTAATTATGTTGAGGAATTTCCCTTCAATTCCAATTTTGTTTAGTGTTTTTATCAGGAATGGATGTTGGATTTTGTCACATGCCTTTTCTGCATCAATTGATATGATCATGTGGTTCTTTTCCTTTTTCTTGTTTATTTGGTGGATGATGTTGATCGTTTTTCTAATGTTGAACCATCCTTACATCCGTGATATGAATCCCACTCAATCAGGATGTATATTATCTTTTTGATGTATTGCTGGATTCTGTTGACTAGAATTTTGTTGAGATTTTTGCCTCTATATTCATGAGGGATATTGGTCTATAGTTTTCTATCTTAGTGACGTCCTTCCCTGGTTTTGGTATGACGGTTATGTTTGCTTTATAAAATGTATTAGTAAGTTTTCCGTCCACCTGTATCTTCTGGAATAATTTGAGTAGAATTGGTGACAGCTCTTCCCTGAATGTTTGGTAGAACTCACCAGTGAAGCCATCTGGGCCTGGACTTTTTTTGCTTGGGAGTCTTTTGATGACCTGATCAATTTCTTCTATTGTTATGGGTCTATTCAGGTTCTGGTAGCGTAGTGGTTACGAATCGGGCTGCGAACCTTGA
>NW_006409070.1:314894-316572 GCF_000296735.1 Chrysochloris asiatica
TTGTTGATTTCTAATTTGATAGTATTGTAGTCTGAGAAGTTGCTTTGTAGTATTTTGATATTTGTAAATTTATGGAGATTTGTTTTGTGGCCTAAAACATATTCTATTCTGGAGAATATTACATGTGCACTAGAAAAGAATGTGTATTGTGAAGTTGTTGGGTTGAATGCTCTGTACATATCTATGAGGTCCAGTTGGCTGATTGTGTTGTTTAGTTCTTCTGTGTCTTTTTCAAGTTTCTTGCTGGTTGTTCTATCCATTTTTAAAAGCGATGTATTAAAATCACACACTATTATTGTAGATTCTTCTCTTTCTTCAAAACTATTAGAATTTGCTTTATATATTTTGGAGCTCTTTCATTGGGAGCATAGATTTTTTTTTTCATGGTTATCTCATCTTGTTCAATTTTCCCTTTAATCATGAGATAATGTCCATCTTTATCTATTATGCTGTTTTTTTGCCTTAAAGTTTATTTTATCAGAGATTAGTACTGCCACTCCTGTTCGTTTTTTATTGCAATTAGCTTGGTATTTTTTCCCCATTCTTTGACGTTTAATCTGTTTTTGTCTGTGTGTGTGAGATGTGTCTCCTGCAGACAGCATATTGAAGGATCTTGCCACCCTCCATCTCTTAACAGATGCATTTAATCTGTTTACATTCAGTGTAATTATTGATAACTATTGATTGATTGCTGCCATTCTGGGTTTTGTTTTGTTTTGTTTTGTGGTGTTTGTGCTTTCTTTGTTCTGTGTGTCTTACTTTGTTGAGTTCATGCTTTTTGTGTTCTTTCTTGTGAGTGTCCTCATAGTTTTAATGTTCTTCTTGGAGTTTCATTCTCTTGGTATATTGAGAAGTGTTAATTTTCTTTGAAGATGCCTTATAGTCCATTAAATTTTCTCTCCATTTAGTGCAGTATATTGTATCCTGTACTCTACCTGACCTTCTCACTAACTGGATCTCTGTTCTTACTTGTTTACTTTCTTTTACATTGTACTTGTTTTGATCATAGACTGACCACCCAGATTCTCTGAGTTTGTTCCTATAGTTTTGTTCTGTTCTCGACTCTTCCTTCTGTTGATTTAATTCTGGGAGGTGCTGCCACGTATGTCAGTCTCTTGTTGTTATCTGTTCTTGTTGATTCTCAGTCCACAGAACTCCCTTCAGGATGTTTTGTAGCACAGGGTTGGCTTTGGAAAAATCTGTTAGTTTCTGTTTATCTTGGAATGTTTTGATACCCTGTTATATTTGATTGATAGCTTTACTGGATAAAGGATTCTTGGTTGGCAATTTTTTTCTTTCAGGGTTTTATATATGTCTCCCCATTGCCTTCTTTCTTGCATGGTTTCTGCTGAGAGATCCGAGCTTAATCTGACTTGCTTGCCTTTTTATGTGACATTTCTGTTTTTCCTAGCTACTCTCAGGAGTGTCTCCTTATGTTTAATTTTGGAGAGCTTGATTATAATATGTCTCAGTGATTTTCTTTTGGGGTCTATCCTGCCTGGCATTCGTTGAGCTTCTTGAATGTTTATCTTTCCACTTTTCAGGATGTTAGATAAATTTTCTTCCAGCAGTTCTTCAATTATTTCCTCTGTGGACTTGTGTGATTCTTCTTGTTCTGGAATGCCAATAATTCTTAAGTTATTCCTCTTCATGTTGTCCAACATGAATCTTAGACCTT
>NW_006409070.1:316742-334865 GCF_000296735.1 Chrysochloris asiatica
CTTTCCTGACTTCTTCCTTATTTTTCTCAACTCCATTGTAAAGTGTTTTGAAACATTTTATAATCATTTTTCTGAATTCCTTCTCAGGCACTTCCAAGGTCTGCCCTCCTTCCAGAATGGAGTCCAAGTCTACCTCTAGGTCATTTGTCTCAGACATTTTATCTTGTTTTTGGACATGTGCTGATTTGGTCATCTGCTTTTGTGTTTAGTGTTTATCTGTGGCCTTAATACTTAAGTGGTATTTTTTTATGCTTTCTGATTGCTTTCAGGGAGATGTGATCAGGATGTGGGCTTCCGTTTTCATTCTTATTATTGCTTAATTCAGAGTAACTTTCACAGGTGTTGTCTGCCTCCATGGTGTATGGCAGTTGGTTTTGGTTCTTACATGGGTTTTAGTGTTTTATAGCATGTGATTGTAGCTTGGTTGTATGCCTGCACTTGCTGGCTTTTCTTGTGTAATATAGGGAGAGAAAGAGTCCCCTAAAGGTAGAAGGGGGACTATAAAACAGCAAAACAGCACCAGCAAGGAAAAAAACAACAACACAAAAAAACCCTACAAATAACAACAACAACAAAAACTAGACTGAATACTGCAGTCTATAATCACAGAAAAGGGAGAGGAAGGAGAGAAGAAAAAAATATATATGTGTGCCTATTTTGAGTATGGAGTCCTGGTATGGCGCTGTGGGTTAATGTGCCAGACTGCAAAGCCATTTGAAACACAAGGTCGGCGGTTCAAGCTCACCAGCTACTCCTTGGAAACCCTGTACAGGGTCACTGTGGGTTGGAATCGACTCAATGGCACTTGATAACAACAACAATTTTGAGTATGACTTTAATATCCTCTCTTGAGCTACTTGTTTTCAAAGCTGCCTGAGAGATTTCAAGATGCCAGTCTTGGTTATTATGCTATACCTCAGGCTTTAATTTAATTGTTTTGTTTTTAAACTCTCCCTCTCTACAGCCCTGCCCTGCCCTTTCCCTTATTAAAACAAGAAGAACAACAAAAACATGTGTTCATAAGATTTTCTGTGACTATATATTCGGAAGTAGTTCATCACTCTTTTTTCCTTGTCTGCCTTTGTCTGGAAGATCATTTGAAACCTGTCCCCCATGGGTGACCCTGCTGGTATTTAAAATACCAGTGGCATAGCTTTCAGAATCACAGCAACTCACAAGCTACCACAGTACGACAAACTGACAGACGTGTGGTGGCCATTTGGTTTTACATGGAAACTGTCACTTTAAATTTTGAAGAGGTCTGTGTGCATGTGTAGTAGAACCCTCCAGGGGTGGGGGTAGGGTATCCATTCGCTCAGGCATCCCCTCTAGTCACCAGAATGGAGGTGCACAGACAGCAAGAGACCAATGAACAGATAACAAAAAAAGAATGTCCACATCTGTATCTCCACGAATCTGTCAGGTGTTTGTGGCTGTTCTGATCTTTCCCACACTTGGTCTCTCCCAAGATGGCGGCTCCAGGAGTAGCTGAGCATCTTGAATTAGAAAGCAGTGGATTTCTTGATTGTGCTACAGATTCCCCTAGCTGTAAGCCTTCCAATCTTCTAAATATTCCTTTATATGTGGTTCAGAGTTCTAGCCCCAACCCCTGAGACTGCTTGGGTCCGGTATTCTGTGTTTTTGGTGATGGAGCTCCTCACTGCACATCTACCTGATCTGCCATCTTAGCTTTATAGCCTTCATGCTGTATCACTCAAAATCACTTCTGAAGTCAGATCCCATGCTTCATGCATGTCAAGAAGTGGTGTAAGTTTCCAGAAAGTCAGGGAATGACGTAGCTCAACCTCAGGCTGTGGAACCTTGTGTTCTGTGAAAAAATCTATCATCTGCTGCGATGGAGTAAATCATTCAGGTCTGGAAGGAAGGAATTGTAGGGATGGGCAAGTCTCAGGTCCGTGGGTCAAATGAATTAAGATCGATTGGCTGGTCAGATGACCAGGTCAGATGACTCCCGGGATCTATAGGCAATAGATCAGCCCACTGGCTCAAGTCCAAAGAACTGAAGGTCAGATTGAGAGCCAGATGCAGATCCAGACCCAAGAGAAAGCAAGCAGTCTTCACCCAAATGTCCAAAAATCATATATATATATATATAAATGTTGTTGTTAAGTGCCGTCAAGTCAGTTCTGACCTATAGTGACCCTGTAGAGGTTTTCAAGGATCAGCTGGTGAGCTTGAACCACCGACCTTACAGTTCAAATGACTTTGCAGTCTGGTTCATTAACCCACAGCGCCACACCAGGAAACACACTTTCTCTCTCTCTCTCTCTCCATATATATTAAATATATATAATAAAACCATTTTATTAATACTATTTTTTGCAGCCATGATCAATTAGATCTTAATATACACTCAAATAACTGTTGAGATTTGACACTTTAGACATTTTGACATTATTATGATTATACAGTGAAAAGAGCCTAAAACATCACATTTCCCCCTCCATTTTCCTCTGCCCTATCAGATTGCATCCACTAGAAAAGCTGGTGGTATAAAGGTGAATGAAGTACTTGGCTTCTGAAAGCAAGCTCGTGGTATGAGACAATTCTATTCTCACCCATGGGAATCACTATAAGTTGAAATTGGCTCAGTAACAACTATCATCATAGAAACTCTGGGGAATTTTTCCAACTGTTATAAATGTTATCAGCTCAGTGATGTTTTAGAATACTTATTAGCATGATAATATGCATGATCATAATAACCCAAAAGCCCAAATCCATTGGATTTGAATAGATGCTAACTCATAGAAAGCCTATAGGAGAGAGTAGAATTGCACCCGTAGAGTTTCCAAGGTGGTACATCTTTACTGAAGCAAACTGTTTCATTTTTTCCCCTGGAACACCTTGTAAGTTTGAACTGCTGACCTTTTATTTAGCAGTGGACCTTCTGGTTATCAGTCCAATGCTTTAACCATGGCATCACCATATATGTACGAGGGGGGCTTCAGAGAGTTCAGGGGGGAAATGGAATGAAAAGATCATGATTTTTGTTTTGAGTCTTTTGTTTATCTTATAGGTTAATACTAGCATTTCTGTTTGTATTGAAATGTCTGGTGATTTCTGATAATATAAGAAATATTTTTCTTAGATTTGCTCAGAGACCTATTAACATATCATTGACAATTCTTATTGGCCTTTCTATTCCTTATATCTTAATTTTCACTTCAAGTCTTTATTTCTTATATTGTAATTAGCAAAACCAAAACCAATAAATAACATACATTTTAGTAGCTAAACTAAAAAAATATTCACATAGGTCTGATGTTTTTTGAAATGAATAATTGAATAGGTAGCATTGGATAAAGTATAATTTCATATAATTTTTTTAATTGCAGATATACCATTTTCTTAAAAGCATTTTTTACCATATACAACTATTACCAGGTATTTCTCTTAGGTTCCATTAGAGCATTGCTAAGTGTTTCCGTCTCCAGGGAAACTAGAAACCTTATTACTTCTAAGGTCTATAGACTTCCAAGAATGCTTCCCAACCTATTCATTAGGCCACGAATGGTAAAACCACTTTTATTTGCCCCCACAACCATTGTGAGTTGAATTCTGGCAAATGTGCCAGAATCTATCTTTACAAATCTGATGAATATACTGAAATCCCTCTAGCTTCTTAGAAAACCACCTTATCAGCATTTGCTTCAATACTTGAGAAGCTCAGATGGCTACATTAAATTTTACCTGAACTTGAGGTTAATAAATTATTTTTATGTAAGTATAGCAACTTTATGTATTTATACTCTTAGAATAGTCAGATTTCTGTAAGTTAATGATTAGATATTCTAAAAGTAAGGTTATCCTTCCTTTCCTCTGCATTAGGGATTGTGCCATTGGATAAATCATTTAAATCTCTGGCCCTTATTTTTCTCATCCATAAAATTGAGATAATTTCACAGGTATCCTTCAGCTTTAGAGCACTTCTGGTTTTATGATAGAGCCTTAACCTTTTGTCTCCTATAACAGAACTACCACTGTTTTGGAAATACTGTGAACAATAATAATGAGTCAAGATGCTTACAATTATTAATAGCTATAGCTACAGGAATCCTATAAATCAATGTATAATCTTGCTCTGTTGCTAAATATATTTGATACATGGAAATAATAAAATGTTAATTATATTCATATCTAGGTTATCTGGTTCATTGGCAGTAAATAGAGACAGTACTTAAAATGACATCATAGGAAATATGGGCCAAACACTTTAGACATAGTTCATTTAGTAATGAACACGGCTGTAGTAGACAGAATAATCTTTCCTCCCTCCTACCCCCTACCATCAACGTCCATATCTTAATCTTCAGCGTTTATGAATATATATCTTAGGTGGCAAAGGGCCTTCACAGATGTGATTGGGTTAAGGATTTTGAGATAGGGATATTATCCTGGATTATCTGGCTGGGTTCAATGTAATCACAATGTATTTTATAAGAGGAAGGCAGAGAAGGTCAGAGTCATAGGAGGAGATGTGATGGTGAAAACAGAGGACTATGTTGTGCTTTCCAGAATCAAGGAATGTGAGCAGCATCTGAAAACTGGAAAAGGCAAGAAGGGTGGTCCTGTAGAGCCTCCTGAGGAAATCAGCTCTCTTGACATGTTGACTTAAGTCTAGTGAGATTAATTTTAGACTTTTGATTGTCAGAAATGGAAGAATAAATTTGTGATCTTTTAGATTACTTCTTATTGTTAAGTGTCATCCAGTTGGTTCTAACTTATAGCAACCCTTTATAGGGTTTCCGAGGAGCATCTGGTGAGTTAGAACCACCAACCTTGTGCTTATCCTATAGCACCACACCAGGACTCCTTTAAGTCATTATTTTCTGGTAATTTGTTAAAGTGACACAAGGAAGTTAACACAGATTTTGGTACCTGGAAGTAGGGTACTACTGTTGTTACAAATACCTAAAAATGTGAAAGTGGTTTTGGAATTGGGCAGCACATAGTGGTTAGAAGAATTTAAAAAGCTTGGCATAAGAAGTTTAGATTGCCTCAGACAGTTAGTACAAATATGAATATTAAAGTTTCTGCTGGTAAGAGCTCAGAGGGACATAAGAAACATGGTAGAGAAAACCTGTATCATCTTTTGGTGGTGGTGTTATGTGCCGTGGAGTCGGTTCCGACTCATAGTGATCCTGCACAGGGTTTCTGAAACTGTAAATCTTTATGGGAGCAGAAAGCCCCCTGTTTTTCCCATGGAATAGCTGGCCCTGAGGTTAGCAGCCTGATTTGTAACCACTACATTACCACAGTTCCTTGAGAATACCTAAATTGTCAAAACGGAATGTTAGTAGAAATATGACCAGATCATTAAAGGTGCTGTTGGTGAGGATTCTGTAAAGGAAGTAAGAAAGATATATATATCATCTTGTTGTTAAGTGCTATCAAGTCAGTTCTGACTCATTAGAAGCCATGTATAGGGTTTCTGAGGGGCAATTGGTGAATTTGAACCACCAACCTTACAGTTCAAACCAGCCTTGTGGTCCAGTGTTTATTCTACACTGCAACACCACAACTCCTATATCATCTTAGAGAACGCCTAAATCAATGTAAGTATAATGTTGGTAAAAAATGGGAATGTTTAGGACTCAAAGGAAATTGAGGAACAGATTATTGAAAACTGCTGAGATGGAATACTTTTTATATAGTGGCAGAAAGACTACCAGAATTGTGTTCTAATTTTGTGGAAAGCAGAATTTGTAAGTGTTAAACTTGGATATATTTAGCTGAGAAAATTTCCAAGCAAAGTGTAAAGAGTGTACTCTGGTTCCTTCTCACTGCCTTTAATAAAATGTAGAAGGAAGGATATAAATTGAATGAAAAAATAATTAAGTACAAAGATCCTGGGAAAAACACACAACGGAACTGGGACTTTAGATTTTGGAAATTCACAGCCTATCTAATTTTCAAAATATGCTATAATTTGGAGATTCACTGTAGGGAAGTATGCTGTAGAAACAAAGTCAAGAGTGTGCTTGGACAGTCTTTGCCTAGTCCTCTAAAGGATCAGAAGTTTAGAGTTTCAATAACATAAATGGTTCTTTGATGAGATTAGGTGTGTGAGCATGGATTCCTTCAGCCATCTCAGAGCAGAATCCAGGAATAGAGATGTGATCATATAGTCAAGATTTGTAGGATAATGACTTGTCTAATGGAGTGAATCCCTGTGGCATACACAGGAAACCCACAGGTTCTTGAGAATATCATCAGAAACACTTCTAAATTGCAATGAAAGGGACATGAAACAACAAAAAGAAAGAAGGTTGTTGAATTTCAAAATTCTACAACTAGGATATGGGCTTATAAAACTAATATATTACGAATAGGAGTTAATAGGAAGGATGACTCAGAAGCTATGGCTTTGTCCCAGAGGGCAAAGATAAAAGGTACAGATTATTACTAGTTCTTGACACTTAATTGGGTTTTTGTTCAACTGGATTTCAAAATTTCTTGTGACTGTTGACTCAGTTTTCCCCTTTAATTCCTCCCTTCTTTGAATGGCAATATCCATAATTGTTATCTATGCCTGTCCTCCCAATTTATTTTGGAATAAGATAACATATGTTTTGTTTTACAGATCCACAGATAGAGAGAAATTTTGACCTAGGAAGAATTATACCCAGAATTTTACTCATATTTGATTTTGATGATGAGATTGGGTACTTTTAAACTGATGAACTTTCGAAGAGATTTTGGACTTTCAGTTCATGTTGTAATAGGTTGAGACTTTTATTTTGCATGGGGGATGAACATGAATCTTTTGGTACTAGAGGGTGGGCTGTAATTGACCGAATAATGCTGTCCCATAGTTCACCTAACAACAACATAGTTGTCCATGCCTTAATTTTTAGAACCTATGAATAGGAAGGAGTCTGAGTGGTGTAAACAATTAATGTGCCCAGATGCTAACCTAAAGTTGGCAGTTCCTGTTTCCCAAGAGGCACTTGGGAAGAAAGTCCTGGTAACATACTTTTGAAAAATCGATTATTGAAAAACCTTTGGAACATTGTTCTGCTGTCACACATGGCACAACCATGAGTAAGGACTAACTCAATGGGAAGTGATTTTTTTTTTTTAGTTACTATGATTTCTTACATGGAAAAGAAACTTTGCATGTGTGATTAATGATCTTGAGTTGGAAAGATTATCCTTTCCAAGGGGTTCAGTGCAACCACAAAGATTCTTATAAAAAGGGAGGCAATCTGATGAAGAAAACAGAAAGAGATTGTGTTGTGTAACTGACTTTGAAGACTGAGAAGCAGACTATAAGCCAAGGAATGTAGATGCCCTCTAGAACCTGAAAAGGCAGAAAATGATTTTCCATAGTGCTTCTAGAAGGAACAAGCCCTGCCTACACCTTGATTTTAGTCTTATGAAACTAATATAGATTCTGGATTATTTGAGAATAAATTTATGATGTTTTTAATCACTACATTTGTAGTAACTAAAACAATGACTGTGGAAACCAAATCAGTAGACTTTTCATATGTCACATCCTCATTTGAAGAGTAAAGGTTTGTTTCTAAACGGAAAGAAGAAGAGACAGGCATTTGCAGAGGAATTCATTTAAGCTTGCCATCAAGTCTTCATGTAATACATATGTCTTTATGATCTTATAGTCATTTTTTTTAATGTTTTATTGTGAATTATTTGATAGTTTATATGAGAGAACTTTAGTTTTACATTCATTCCATCGTATATCGTTTCATTGCCATGGTTCCAATCCCCTCCATGCATCATCAACCCACCAAAGGGTATATCCCAGAAACCCGCCCCCTACACTTCCCCCCCTCCCCCAGTCTTTGGCCCACAGTCCCTCTCCCTCTCTGGATCCAAAGTCCCCAGCCACTTCATCGCTTCACATCATTGTCTCTGTCTCTATCTCAGGCATCTCTGGTTCTCTGGGTAGGGTCCCGCTCTCGGCTCTTCTCCGTTAATGGTCCCAGAGACCTCTGCTCCTAGACTGGAGAATTAATCACTCCCTTCCTTGCTACCAAATGCCTCATTATCAGTCCTGATAACAATTATTCACTAAAGTATCACAAGTGAGCCATCTGTATTTCATTTCATCAGCTTATAGTCATTTTTATAACTTAAAATAACAACTAAAACTTTAGCATTAGAAAGCTTCCATATCCTATCTTTTGAGGAAAGGATTGTAATAATGATATCAACAATGATGATTATGACATTAATAGCAAACCTTTAGGAGTGGCCATCACATACCAACCACATACTCCTCTGTCACTTTATCATACTGTGGTGGCTCATGTGCTGCTATGATTCTGGAAGATATGTCACTTACGTCTTAAATACCTGCAGGGTCACCCATGATGCACAGCATTAAGTAGAAGCTTCCAGACTAGGAAGAAGGAGAGGCAGACTACTTCTGAGACATTAGCCATTAAGGACCATATGAAGAGTAGTGCAGCAGTATCTGATGCAGTGCCAGAAGATGAGCCCTCAAAATATGACTGAGGAAGAGCTGCCCTTCACGATGTGGATGGAGGAAAACGTTCAGGACCTTCATTTCCTGATGGACACAACTCAAAATGAGAAGAAACACCTGCAAACATCATTAATAATCACAATATGAAATGCAAGAAGAATGAATTTCGGAAAGTTGGAGGTCATCGGACGTGAAATGGAATGCATAAAGATCAGTATTATAGGCATTATTGAGCTGAAATGGACAAGCATTGCCCATTTAAAATATGACAATCATGGTTTTCTATATCTGGAACAACAGAAAGGAATGACGTTTCATAAATTATCCAAAAAAGTATTTCAAGATCTATCTTGAAGTGCATGCTCTTTGTGATAGGATAATATACACATGCCTACAAAGAAGACCAGTTAATCATTCGATTTTATGCAGCAACCACTGAAGTCAATGATGAAAAAAACTAAAGAATTCTACCAATTTCTTCAGTCTGAAATTGATCAAACATGCAATCAAAATGTATTGATAATAGTCATTGGAATGCAAAGATTGGAAATAAACAGAAAGTTTCAATAGTTGGAAAATATGACCTTGGTGACAAACAGTGCTGAGATTGCATGATAGAATTTTGTAAGGCCAACAAGTTATTAATTGCAAATATGTTTACTCAATAACATAAATGGAGATTGTACATATGGATATTTGTTGTTGTTAGGTGCCATCAAGTAGGTACTGACCCATAGCAACCATATGCACAGCAGAATGAAACATTGCCTGATCCTGGGCCAACCTCACTATTGTTGCCCCCCTTGAATCCATTGATGCTGCCACTTGGCCAATGAATCTCGTTGGGGGGTCTTCCTCTTTTTCGCTGACCCTCCACCTTACCAAACATGATATCTTTCTCCAGTGACTGCTCCCTCCTGACAATATGTCCAAAGTATGAGAGACGAAGTTCAGCCATCTTGGCCTCCAAAGTGCACTCTGGCTGCACTTCTTCCAAAACTGATCTATTGGTTCTTTTGGCAACCCATGGCACTTTCAATATTCTCCTCCAACACCACATAACTCAAAAGCATCATTTCTTCTACGGTCTTCCTTATTCACTGTCCAGCTTTCGCATGAATATGAGGTTGAAATTACCATGGCTTGGGTCAGGAACACCTTAGTCCTCAAGCTGACATCTTTGCTCTTCAACACTTTAAAAAGATCTTGTGTAGCAGATTTGCCTAATGCAATACATTGTTTGATTTCTTGACTGCTGCTCCCGTGAGTGTTGATAGTTGATCCAAGAAGAATGAAATCCTTGAGAACTTCAATCTTTTCTTCATTAATAAGAATGTTGTTTGTTGGTCCAGTGGTGATGATTTTTGTTTTCTTTACATTGATATGTAATCCATACCGAAGGCTGTGCTCTTTGATCTTCATCAGTAAGTGTTTTAATTCCTCTTCACTTTCAGCAAGGATGGTTGTATAATCTGCATATCTCAGGTTGTTAATCAGTCTTCCTCTAATTCTGATGTCACATTTTTCTTCATATAAGCCAGCTTCTCGGATTATTTGCTCAGCATACAGGTTGAAGACAAGAAAGAAGGAAAAGGTCAAAATGGATGTCAAAAGAGACTCTGAAACTTGCTCTCCAGCATAGAGATGCTAAAACAAATGGAAGAATTGAAGAGGTCCAAGAGATGAACAGAAAATTTCAAAGATCAACTCAAGAACATAAAACCAAAAATTATAATAAAATATGCAAATATTTAGAATTAGAAAACCAAAAAGAAGAACATGGTCAGCATTTCTCAAGCTGGGGGAACTGAAGAAAAAATTCAAGCCTAGACTTTCGTTATTGAAAGATTCTCTGGGCAAATTATTGAATGATGCAGAATGCATCAAGAAAAGATGGAAGGAATACACAGAGTCATTGTACCAAAAGGAAATGGTTAATGTTTAACCATTTCAAGAGGTATCATATGAACAAGAGCCAACGATACTCAGGGAGGAAGTCCAAAGTGCATTGAAGAAATTGGCAAAGAACAAGGCACCAGGAATTGATGAAATAAAAATTGAAATCTTTCAAGAAAGTGAGGCGACACAAGAGGCATTCACTCATCTCTGCCAAGAAATTTGGAAGACAATTATCTGGCCGACTGATTGGAAGAGATCAATATTTATGCCCATTCCAAAGAAAGGTAACCCAAAGGAATGCGGAAATCATCAGACTGTCTCTTTGATATCTCAAGCGAGTAAAGTTTTGCTAAAGGTAATACAGAAATGGCTACATTCATACGTTGACAGAGAACTTCCAGAGGTTCAAGCTGGATTCAGAAGAGGCCTTGGAACGAGAGATATCATTGCTGATGTCCGATGGATATTGGCTGAAAGCAGAGAATATCAGAAGGATGTTTACTTTTTTTGTTTTGCTAATGAGACAATGTCAGTGTAGGATGTATTTTAAATCAGCCTCTTGAGATATAAAACATATTATAAAGCTAGATTAAACAAGCAAACAAAAAATCAGGGATGGTCAAGTCAGAGGTCACACTACATGAAAGAAAAGAAATCAAGGAAAAAAGAATCTTTTCCCAGATTCCACAAAGAGAGAAAGCCTTTTCCTAGAGCCCATCCCCTGAAATTAGACTTCTAGCTTCCTAAACTTTGAGAAACTGAATTTCTGTTTGTGAAAGCCACCCACGTATATTTCTGTTTTAGCAGCACTATAGTCCTGGTGGAGTCCAGGTGTGGCGCTGTGAGTTAATGCGCCAGACTGCAAAGACGTTTGAACCGCAAGGTCGGTGGTTCAAGCTCACCAGCAGCTCCTCGGAAACCCTACACAGGGTCGTTATGGGTCGGAACTGACTTGATGGCACTTAAAACAACAACAAATAGTCCTGGTGGCTCTGTGGGTTAATGCATCAGACTGCAAAGTCGTTTGAAGAGAAAGGTTGGAGGTTCAAGCTCACCAGCTGCTTCTTGGAAACCCTACACAGGGTTGCTATGAGTCAGAATCGACTCGATGGCACTCAACAACAACAACAACATAGTCATGGTGTAGCACTGTGGGTTAATGCACTGGATTGCAAAGTTGATTTGAACTACAAGGTCTGCAGTTCAAGCTCACCAGCTGCTCTTGGAAACCCTATCTATGTATGGTCGTTATGGGTTTGAACTGACTCAGTGGCACTTAACAATAACAACAGCAACAATAACAGAAATGGGGAGTCCTGGTGTGACACTTCAGGATAATGTACTGGACCACAGGTCATTGGTTCAAACCCACCAGCCACTCCTCGGAAACCCTATACATGGGCACTATGGGTCTGAACCAACTTGACGGCACTTAACAACAACAACAACAATAACAGAAATGGAGTCCTGGTGTGGCTTTGTGGAATAAAGCACTGGACTTCAAGGTCATTTTGAATCACAAGGTTGGCTGTTAAAACTCAGGAGCTGCTCCTTGGAAACTCTATACAGGTGGAACTGACTCCACAGCACTTAACAACAACGATAACAGAAATAAGACTTCTGGTCTGGCGCTGTAGGATCACAGTAGACTTCAAACCACAAGGTTGGCTTTTCAAACCCTCCAGCTGCTCCTCAGAAACCCTACCCAGGGCTGTTATGAGTCATAACCGACTCGAGGGCACTTAATAACCACAACAATGTAACAGAGATACAGTTTGCAAACTACTACTTTTCACATTCTATCTTTTTTCAACTAGACTTGTAAGAACTTCCAAATGTCAACATTGTTAGTATTTATATTTGTTCCTTTGACCTTAGTGAAGTTTTTGTGTTTTGTTCATAGATTGACACTACAAACTTTTAACCAATGAGTTGTGCTTACATGTTTATATTTAAAAATAGCATACTAATTTTGAATTTCCTAAGCCAGTGGAAGGAGAATGCATCTGGTATTCAAGCCAGAATGACTTCTTTCATTTTCATTTCATACATTGCTTTATATCATGTCTTTAAGTAGTTTTATTTGGACTATGATATTAATTAGATTTATTCTATTGGTTTGCAGCAACTCCTGGTAGCCATTTTTTTTTTGCTCTTTACTTTTTTTCCCCCCTGAATCCTAATAGTTTGAATTCTTATATCTTGAAAAGTGAATTATATAGTTTGTGGCCTTGAATGCTGGGAAGTGGATTATTCATCCCTTGTATTTGTAGTCAGTTTGACTGGTTATAGATTCTACACTAAAATGGATTTTCCTTTATAAATTTGAAAGTGTTATATAAAAGTCTTTCATCGTCTACTGATGAGAAGTCAGATGCTGTTCTGAGTCTTATTTCTGCGACTTTGACTTGTATTATTCTGTCTTCAACTTTTCAGATCTGCTCTTTACATTTTTGCTGTTCTAAAATTTGGGGTCTAGTCTTAAGGCTCACGATATATTATGCTGTATATAAATTGTTCCTTTTAATATTAAGATAGTATCCTTTTTAGGCTCTGGAAGATATTATCCAGGTTTTCTTCCTTGATGCATTTCTTCCTTCCATTTTCATTGTTCTCTTTCCAATTGTTGTTTTTGTTAAGTGTTGTGGAGTCGGATTCAACTTATGTAACCCTAAAAAGGCTTTTTAAATTCTTGCTAGAACAGAAAGCCTATCTTTCTTCCATGGAATGGATGTTGGGCATGAATCGTGGACCTTCTGGTTTGCAGTTCAGTGATTATCCTATGGAGTTGTTGTTGTTAAGTGCCGTCACCTTGTTTCCAACTCACAGCGACCCTGTATAGGGTTTCTGAAGAGCAGCTGGTGGGTTTGAACTTCTGACCTTGTGATTCACAGTCCAGTGCTGATCTTAATTAGAAAGTGAAATTTCCTCATTCCTCTAAAATTTTTTCCCATCATTTTGTTTTTTTATCTATATTTTACAACATTAATTGTTTTTTTACATTTTAGCAATGAGTTTCAGTTTCTGAGTTTTTATTCTGTTTGTTTGTTTTTTTATTCTCGCTCAAAGCATCCTGTTCTTTACTTTTTGACTATGTAGATGATGCCTTGTAAGAGGTATCACAGGTTCCTGTTGTGGCGCTCTAAGATAAACACTAGACTGGCTAGCCACCAGGTTGGTGGTTCAAACTCACCATCCGTTCCTCAGAAACCCTGTACAGGATCACTGTGAGTCAGAACTGACTCAGTGACACTTAGCAGTGACAACAACAACAAACACACATCGGAAGACTCTTTCCCGTCTCATTAAATGAGCATATTTGTAGAAAGGGATGTATCACAGA
The DNA here is from genome assembly GCF_000296735.1 of Chrysochloris asiatica. Classification (NCBI taxonomy): domain Eukaryota; kingdom Metazoa; phylum Chordata; class Mammalia; order Afrosoricida; family Chrysochloridae; genus Chrysochloris; species Chrysochloris asiatica. The sequence continues at coordinate 330,464 of NW_006409070.1, forward strand.
AGGCAAAGGCATTTATGGAATTAGTGGGGTTCTGGTCCGTTAGCTTATGAAGATAGCAACTATGTGTTAGGTAGGTTAAAGGTGACAAGAAAAAGTCATTGTATGATCACAAAATACTTCTGAAAGGAGATTACTGCAAATTGTAAATTTTTAGTGACTTTCTCAATGTGCTAACATTATCAGATATGAATTTATTAACATGGTTTTGAGAACCTGTTCCAATTTGGCTCCTGATATTTTATCCTCAAGGAGTTCTGGTAGTGTAGTGGTTATGAATTGGGCTGCTAATCTCATGGTCAGCAGTTCGAAACTACCAGCTTTTCCGCGGGAGAAAGATGAGGCTTTCTGCTCCCGTGAAGATTTACAGCCTCGGAAACCCTATGCAAAGTGGCTATGAGTCAGAACCAACTCCATGGCACATAACAACAAAAACATTTTCTCCTCTGTCACACTGAAACTAGTATGGGTTCCAAGAACCTCAACACACATCAACTTTTCACCTCTTCAACATCTGAAATGCCCTTCCTTTCCCCCCCAAAAGTCTGCCAACCCATCTAAAAGTGCTCTGGAGTCACAGTGGTTAATAGTCAGCAGCTAACCAAGAAGTCAGGAGTCCTGGTGTGGCACTGTGGGCTAATGTGTCAGACTGCAAAGTCCTTTGAACTATAGGGTTGGTGGTTCAAGCTCACCAGCTGCTCCTGGGAAACCCTATACAGGGTCACTATGGGTCAGAATCAACTCGATGACACTTAATAACAACAACAACAACAACAATAGCAACCAAGAGGCCAGCCATTCAAACTCACAGGAGCTCTGTGGGAGAAAAATGTGGCATTCTGCTTCGATAAAGAGAGCAGTCTTGTCATTATATAGTCCACAAAGACAATGTTCTACATCCTACTTTGATGAGTAGTGACTGGGATCGCAAAGCTTATGTGTGGCCATCTATGATACTACTATTGGTCTTTCCATGTGCCAAAGAAGGAACAGTGGTGAAAACTGAAGATGTTTGTATTCAACTAGCGTATCAGACCAATGACCCTTTCAACATCAGTCATCTCAACTCTGAAACCAGAAGAACTACATGGCACTTGGTTACCATTACCAACTGCTCTGAAATGGATCACATTAGAAGGTCCCATGTAGAGTGGTAGACAATGTGGAACAAACTCAAAACTATAAAAAAAGAACAAAAAAAGAATGGAGTTGCTGCTCAGACACAGACAGGAGGAACCTGAGACAATTGCCCGCATCCACTCTTCAGGTCTTGAATGGAACTCACCCTTATGACCCAATTTTAAGCTAAACAATAGATATATAGTAGGGACAACAACTTGCAAAAATGTATGTTCACCATGAATTGGCTAACCATTCAAGATCAAAAGGACAACATTTCCCTATGGACACAGGTTAGAAGGGATGAGAAGGAAGGTAGACTGTAAATGAGAAGCACAGGGAGGAAGCAGGATGAATATTGTTCCATGGAGGGGATTGCAATCATGGAGAGGAAACAAAGTGTATGAATTGTTGAATGTAAAACTGATGATCTGCTCTATAAACCTTTACTCAATTCACAGCAAAACGTTTCATAAAAAAAATAAATAAATAAACAAGTTACAGCCTTGGATATTCTGGGGGCAGTTCTACTCTGTCACTCCAAGTAGGAATTGAGTAAATAGCAATGGTTTTTTATATTTATTTTTTATTAACACATCCATGGAGTCCTGGAGTGGCACTGGAGGATAAACATTATAATATAAAGTTGGTGGTTCAAACTCATCAGCCACTCCTTAGAAACCCTATACAGGGTTGCAATGGGTCAGAACCAACTCAATGACACTTATCAACAACAACAAATATGTAGTGATATACAACAAATATTTCTTTTTGTTCCTTTCAGACCAAACTAATTTCTCATGGACATACAGTGTCTATATGCAATTAGACTTCCAAGGGAAATTGCTCTTCTCTGAGGAAAATATTATAATTGAAAATAATTCTTGGGTTGGATGTGTTCTAAGAGGCATACTTGATGCCCCTGAACTTCCTCCCCCACACGCAGGAAGATGAGGTACAGAAAAGTTAATTAGCAGTTATTACAAAGTCAAGGTGAGTATTCCAACATAGAGCTCCTTATGGTCTCACTTTTTATCATACAGTTATGTCTTCCATAAGAAGAGAATTCTTCATTTTGCATCTTCAAACGCATCTTCTGCTATAGTATGAAGATGGATTGACCAAAATCCTCCTCCCTTGGAAAGGGGAATATCTGATTATATAAGAATGTTGTTATTAATGGATCATCATTTGTGTTACAATACCACTTGTCTGTCACTTCATCATACTGTGGTGAATTGTGTACTTCTAGAAGCTATGCCACTGTTATTAGAGATACCATAAAGGTTATCCATGGTGGAAAAGTTTCAGCTGAGTTTCCAGACTAACGCTAGGAAGAAGGAAAAGCAGAATGCTTCTGAATATTTAGGCCGCTTAAAATCTTAGGAATAGCAGCAGACACTGTCATATATAGTGCTGGAAGATGAAAACATTGTGAATAGCACCAGACTATTGTCAGATAATAGTGCCAAAAGATGTGCCCCTCAGGTTCGAAGGCACTCAACATGAGATTGGGAAAGAGCTGCTTCCTCAAATTAGAGTTGACCATGGTGATGCGAATGGAGCAAGGCTTTCAGGACCTTTATTTGCTTATGGGGCACAACTCGAAGAGAAACAGCTGTAAGCATCCATTATTAATTGGAGCATGGAATATACAATTGTGAATCTAGGAAAATTGGAAATTGTCAAAAATGAGCTGGAATGCATAAACATCAGTATCCTAGGAATTTGTGAAGTGAAATGGACTAACTAGTATTGACCATTTTGAATCTTAGAGTCATACGGTTTACTATAATGAATGACAAATTGAGGAGGAATGGTATCGCATTCATCATTACATTCATTCTCAAAAAGACCACATCAAGATTTGTCCTGAAGAACAATGCTGTCTATGATTGGATAATATCCATACACCTACAAGGAAGATCAAGGAGCTCTGGTAGTGTAGTGGTTACGAATTGCACTGTGAGCCGCAAGGTCAGCAGTTCGAAACTACCAGCTGTTCTGCAGGAGAAAGATGAGGCTTTCTGCTCCTGTAAGATTTACAGCCTCAGAAACCCTGTGCATGGTCGCTATGAGTCGGAACCGACTCCACGGCACATAACAACAGCAACAAACAAGGAAGATCAGTTAATCCCACTATTATTCAAATTTACCCACCAATCACTTGAGTAAATTATGATGAAGCTGAAGAATACTATGAACTTCTTCAGTTTGAAACTGATCAAACATGCAATCAAGATGTATTGGTAATTAAAGGTGATGGAATACAAAGGTTGGAAACAAAAAGAAAGAAATGGTAGTTGGAAAACATAACATTGGTAATAGAAATGATGCTGGAGATCACATGATAGAACTTTGCAATACCAATGACTTCTTCATGGCAAATATCTTTTTTAAAACAATATATAAGACATCTATACACATGGACCTCACCAGATGGAATAAACAGAAATCAAATTAGCTACATCTGTGGAAAGAAATCGTGGAAAAGCCCCATATCCCTAGCCAAAACAAGGCCAGGGGCAGACTGTGAAACAGACCATCAATTGCTCATACACAGGTTCAGGCTAAAGCTGAAGAAAATTAAAACATGTACACAAGAGCCGAAATATGACCATGAACATATCCCACCTGAATTTAGAGATCATCACAAGAATCAATTTGATGCATTAGACATAAGTGAAAACCAGAAGAGTTGTGGGATGACATCAAGAACATCATGCAGGAAAAAGCAAAAGGTCATTAAGCAGACAAGAAAGAAAGAAAAGACCAAAACGGATGTCAGAGGAGACTCTGAAACTTGTTCTCCAGCATAAGAAATGCTAAAGCAAATAGAAGAAATGAGAAGTTAAATGAGCGGAACAGAAAATTTCAAAAGGCAGCTTAAGAAGACAAAGTCTAATATTATTATGAAAAGGATGACTTGCAGTGAATTTAGAAAACCAAAAGGGAAAAATATGCTCAGAATTTGTTACGCTAAGAGAACTTAAGAAAAAATTCAACTTGCAATATTGAAGGATTCTTTGGGCAAAATATTGAATAATGCAGAAAGCATTAAAAGAACATGGAAGAAATAAACAGAGTCTCTATACCAGAAATCAATGGTATATGCTCAACTTTTTCAAAGGATAGCATATGACTGTTGTTGTTGTTGTTGTCAGGTGCCATCGAGTCGGAATCGACTCATATTGACCCCATGCACAGCAGAACGAAACAATGCTCGATCCTGGGCCAACCTCACCACCGCTGCCACCCCCGAGTCCATCAATGATGCCACCTGGCC